>NW_008649010.1:843504-851721 GCF_000247585.1 Phytophthora nicotianae INRA-310 | reverse complement strand
CTCGATAGACTGCCAATTCTTGCTCGTTAGCACAAACACCGCCTTGCCCTAAATTACCTCTAAAACATATCTAAATAGCGCCCTCCAACTCCTAAAATTGACGAAGTTACGGCCACCGACGTGGGTGGCCGATCCATCCTGTCGCGGAGTGTAACATCTTCGTTTTAGTATAGTAATGCAGATAGTAGGTTGTCTATAATTGTTCTCTACTATAGAAAATTGTTAGAATTTCCTGAGTCTGATTTGGCAACCCTTTAACATATATCCTGTAGGGCATCACGGATATTGTATCGTTCCAAAAATGTCGACTGAGTTACAGGTAACATTAGGAGACCTTCAAGGAACATTCTGCTTGGACGAACTTGTCGCGCGTTCGCGGGATGCTACATAATCATCTACGTCAACAAGAACTGCTAAGTACATGTACTATTCAAGTACAATGCGTACGCGTAGCAAACCACGACTATAAAGAAAGCCGCACTCGCTCAGAAATTGATCAAGTTATCCTTCGAGGGAGCACTGCCAGTCGGCGTCTTCGAGATCGAAAATCTCCCAGTTATACTGCAAAATATCTAAGACAACGCTGTTTGAGAGCAGCTATCCCAAGATGACCACCAGAAAACACTACTGTTAGGCATAGCCTACAGAATCTACAGATTATCTTTGAACACCGTACAGGTTAACCTTATGATATTCAGCGGTAGGCGCTGAGGAACCTAGCGAAGTAAATAAGGAAACTGGATTCAATTATCTAGCTTGGTGAGCCTTGAATGAACCACCCACTGGGCAGAAGACGCTGCTGTCACAAGAGGAAACCCGGCAGGCAGGGGGGGGGGGGGGGGACAGCTATGGACGGAGGAGTTGTGGACAGCAGGGTTGTCGGGATAAATGACAGTCCTGTCAGCTGTGAACGATAGGTTATCGAGTGGCAAAAAAGCTTGGGTTCGTTTTACTGTAGTAATAAAGTACTATCATTGATGTTCCGATTACAATTCAAAATTTTAATATAATACATTATTACTACTGCAAGAACCTGAACAAGTACTATCCTAAATGCTGTTATTATTAATAATACTAGGAGGGCTATTATACAAGGTCTCAAAATACACTTTTTGTAGTGGAAACCTCAGCGCTTTCAATCGAAAAAAAATAATCTTTAACGTTGCCATGCAGCTTTTCCGCTTCAGTAGTGCCTCGAATTTCCCTGCTACCGTGAATTTGATCCGCACAGGGCGGCAACGACCTGTTCCAGTGAAGCTGTTACTGAAGAAAAGCTAGCGTAACGATCGGCTCGGCGAAGCCGATCACTGCGCTCATAGTGCGAAGAAAAATCTCGCCGTTTGTGGCTTTTTGTCATGCTTGAAGCCTTATTATGCGCTCTGGGCGTACCGCGTCGGTTAGTTAAACGTCTGATTCGCTCCAGATGCGTCGCTACTGCCCGTTTTTGACTATTGTTTCTTTGCAGCGGTTTTGGCAAAACTAGACTATTAAAATAGATATGCTATTTTACAGGTGGTGGATTTACAATAAATCGAGTTTATATAATTCATGATGCTCAATGATTTACGATTGGCCAGGATTGCACTTTCAAAAGTGGAATTCACGCACAGATGCTGCATTTCGTTCAGCCGCGCCTGTAGCTGTTCAATCAAACAGCGATGAATTTATCAGCGCGAACTGAAGTCACTGCTGGCTGGTACAGCCTCGTGGCCATATCGATAAATAATGATGCAGGTGGATTTAGACACATATGTAGCTAAATCCTCGAAGCATGCATCTTTCTTGACACTTATTTACGACGACAAGTTCCATTTTTATAGCCTAAAAATGTTGGCAAAATAACTGCAAAGGACAATACTTAAATTCAAATGAATTATTACTCGTTTTATTCGCTATCACGGTCGAAATCACAGGCCTCGCTGGGCTACGACTCTCTCATTCTTCGAGAATCCTACTTTTTACCTGCTCCGTTCCTATACTTGGTTCTGCTTCTGTTACCCGTTTGGAGCTAATTCACTCAGTGACGGTAAAGCCCTTTTGAACCCCGTATTAGCTGTATTTATTGTATTGAGTAGACTAGGCATTCGTTGCTTTGTTGAGGTTTAAACATATTCGAATTTGCATAATGTGGCTGAGACTGAGATTGATCAACCTCCATAAACAAGACAGAGATATTATCTTCTTTTTGGAGATTCATAGGTCCTGTCAGTCATGATCACTATTAATAGTGATTGGCATGTACGACGGGTCAACTTCTACGAATTCGTAGAAGATTTATCGGGACGCTCCCTATCGGGGAATAAATCTAGCTGACTGGCCACTTTGAGAATGCTGGTTGACCACCAAGTGAGATCGGCTACCTTGCTAAGGTACTCACTCCTTGAAGGTTGGAGGACGGTTGTTTCATGGCGGTCCCAGTGTAGGCAGCAACTTTCGAGAGAGGTGTGGCTGTCTGTCTTCCATCGTCTCCAACCGCTTCGTCTCCTAGACTAGATATCTTTGCTCTGCGTCCAGCGTCCACCTGTGCCTAAGCTGCTCGAATCGATCTTTACTTCGAATCGAAGATAAGTCCAACACGGCTTCCTCTACCTTGTCAACGGACAGTCTCCAATTTATCTCCTGATAGGCAGGACAGGACACTTTAACCGCGTTGCTGCCTGAAATGCGAGCTCCGCGCCGTGCTCGACACCAGATAGCTGTCCGAGCTCCAGTACTGGCAAGCCGCAAAAAACAAAAGGCACTTTGCCACCCCACCAGCAGCTCCGCCGTGACGCCGCCTACTGCCAGTTCGTCATCCTACCGATCATCGGTGCGGCGGGCAGTTCAAGTGGATGATCGAGAACTCTTCCGTCGCACACGACGCGTGCAACGCTGGCAGGATCTGTCCCGCAACAGCGATGACTACACGTCCGCAAATCTGGTGAACCAGGGGTGGAAATGGCGACGTCAGAAGAAGGGCTTCGAGCTTTACACCCGGCAGTCTCCGAAGCTAAACATCTCCGGAGCTCCAATAGGCTCCCAACCTTTCTCATCGATATTGGACAGCGAGATCTTAGCAGTAGGAAACGTAGCCTGCTCCATCAGCCAACTAGCATCGCCACTGCGATCTCCTAGTGAGAGCGAGTACAACTCGGTGATGCACTCGCTGTACGGCTCCGACTTCATTTACGGCTCTCTCGTCCACAAAGCCGTATTTCGTCGCAGGTCGCGCGCCAACAGTGCCCAGACGGAAGATCGCAGCAACCAGCTACTGGTCAAAACGTGCGCGTTCGTGCACACCTCCCTGTTCGACAAGAAGAACGAACAGTTATGCTACGCGGAGCTCTTCTCGCCCACAGTCAGCGGTGGATTCCACATCTCGACCTGCTCGCTGGCTGGCCGAGAGGTGATCGCAGGTAAAGTGCGGGCCCCGCTACGTCGTGCGCTGCACCAGCTGCACCCGTTCAGCGCGTGGCTATCCGCTGAGCCGGCGACATCGGGTGTTCACGTGGTATTTCGAGCTCGTTTCCACCGCTCTGAGAGCGACGGATCGTGCTCGCCCAAGGTAATGAATGCTCGACTCTGGAAGCTCGCTAAGGGATTGTGTAAACTCGACAAGCTGCTGGACAGTGCCCAGGATGCGCGGGGGCTGAGTACCAGCTGTATCAACCATTCTGTAGCTGGTGGCCCGCGGAACTCACGCTGCATCGTATGCACGCGGACAATGTTCTTCGTCTTCATGATGCGAAGCTGCAGTCGCTGCGAGCTTTGCTCCTACAACGTGTGTCACGCGTGCTGCTCGAACCAGCACGTGGCCATCTACAACAGGCATGTGGCGCCGTTGTTGGTCTGTGCCCGTTGCCATGAAAGCCTCGACCGAGACGAGTTCGACAGCCAACTGCGAGCCGTGAACCTCGAGCAGTAGTCATTTCGGAAGGAAGAAACAGGCTACGGACAAGCTTAGGCGGGGAAGTGTAGTCTAACACCGTCTCCATATAAGAACATCAGACAATTTGTTACGTGCACTTCAACTTGAAGTTGACTTGTACGTCACTCTGAACACGGACGACCACACCACCCCTTCAACCGTCCTAGCAGACGATAAATTGGCTTAGACATACCTCTAGCTGGGCACTGCTAGCAGCTCGAATTGAGCCTTGATAAAGGCGAGCTCGGCATCTCCGATAGGAACCAGCATTGCGGATCCAGGAGTGTCCAATCGGCCTGTCTTCGTCATTAGACTCGATTTCGTTAAAGCTTCCCGCCTGTACTTCTTGCGATCTTCCCGCGAACATTGATCCTCGCACAATCCGATGCATTGATTGACCAGCAGGTTTCGATGACCACCACTCCACTCGCAGCTTTACATTCAGCACGTCCAGTTGGTCATCAACGTGATGGCTCTAGTCGCAGCTTACTGCCGTCATCCGAGTCTTCCTGGTGTCTCCAACGACCACTTGGCAGCGGTAGCTGACCCCCCAGTGTTACATGTAGCGCTATGCTTACCAGCGAGAGCCATCAAGCATCTGTCGTCAAGGCATATCCGACGCAAGTGCTTCGTAGAGTCGTGGGGCTAGCAATCCTTGGCCACAACTCGAAAGATCACCGAATCGGTGGCGACGGTATCAAGAAAGCAGACGAATGGGACATCCGGATGGCACTGGCCATCGCCTGAATGGAAGAAATCGCAGACAATAGATGAAGTATTCATGTATGATCTCGGCCTGACTTCGGCCTTCGATTCCGAAAGCTAGAAGCTGCTACAAACATGTAGAGCGACCGCTGCCTGACCGGAGACTTGAATTATGTAAGTCTCTTCCCCGTCATAGGACCTCCATACCATCCCACCGTCCCCGTGCTCTTTTGCTGTCGTCACTCTCCGATTTGCTCTGTCCGTCCACCAGATGCGCCAAAGCTCGGATAGTCCGGCGCCAGCCCCCGCAGTGTTGGGGGCGTCGGTGTCGTCCTCCAGTCTATCGGCGGCACAGCGCAAGGTGCGGCTCACCGACCGCGAGCTATTTGCGCGCGTGCAGCGCGTTGTTGTACCCGATGGATCAGTGGATTTACACCGCCTGTCATCCAGGCGAGGGTGGAAGCGTGTTCGGACCGGTGTGACAGGCGGCATGAGTGTCCAATACCGAGTGCTGCGTTGCATCGCTCCGTCCCAGACGCGGCAGTGCCAGGTCGTTGTTGGTGGCGAGATCAAAGCACGAACGTCCGAGCTGCTGTCGCTGCTACGAGCTCCGACCGAGAGCGAGAGCAACGCGCTCCTGCGTGCTCTGTACGGATCGCAGTTCATCTACAGCTCTCTATTGCATGCTATCCCCAATACAGAGCGAGGATCGCTACCGTCACCTCCACAAAGAGAGAGTACGCATTGTAACACCGGCCAGCAACTCATGGTTCGTACTGTGAGCTTCGCACACAAAGGACTGTTCAATCCTTTCAAACAGCGCGCATCAACTGCAACTGCGTCTGACTCGATCACGTCGGATTCGCAGAGTTCGAGTCATCACCAGCAACATTATGGACGCAAAAACGAGCAGTGCTGCTTGATTGAACTCTTGACGCCTACGCAGGAGGGATTCAAACTCGCCTTTTGCACGCTGGATGCATCTGAAGTTACGGCAGGCAAGGCGCCACCCGAGCGTGTCATCGCGCTACACCCGATCTCAGGCTGGTTGACAGCCGAGCCAAAGCCTGGCAATCCAGGAACGCTTCAAATCACCTTCCAGGCTGCGTTCCCAGGCAGCTTGCCTGATAGTTGCGACTGGCGTGTTGCTCAAGACCGATTGCTATTTATCGGCAGGGGCATTTGCCGACTGGAGAAAGTTCTCCGTCGACGACGACGCCATCATCGTCATCAACACACTGCACCGGGACGACTGTGGCAAGCAATGTTGAACCCGTTTCGAGCTATTGGGGTTGTCGGCTTGGACGAAGAAGGATCTGGAGGTACTCATCACAACTGGCATTGTATTGCCTGTACCCGATCGTTCTTCCCTACTCTGCGTAAGAAGTGGAGTCGCTGTGACTTGTGTGCTTATCGAATCTGTGCAGAGCCACCATGTTGTTCTCAAGAGCGAGTCGCTATCTACAACCGCTATGTTGCACCATTACTTGTCTGCGCTCGATGCCGGGAGTGCATTGACGAGCGCGAGAATCCTGATAGAGGGAGTGGGAATCCGTTAGGGAATTCAACTGGGGATGCCCGCTATACGGGGATCAGTCTGCGATTTACAGGTCGAGAGAGCGAGCTCGAACCGGAGCTTGAGTTGGATCCCATGGGCCAAAGTTACGATCGATGGGGAACGACTACTACAACCGCCAGAAGATCAAGCGGTGGAGTACGAAGGAAACGTAGAACCCAATCGGACCCGCCACCTCTGCTGGGGTTAGCGTTCTCAAGTTCCGGAGACGATAGCAGCTCTTCAGGAGCGGATATCGCACCCGATGCTCGTTCGAAGCACTAAGGGATCTCATTGTGTAATTCTCGCGCGATTCAACGACCGCGCATGTGAAGATACTGTTAAAACTAGTGAGTCGATGCATTGACTTTGGTCATCCGTTACCCGTTCGAGCGCAACTTCGAGCAGCTTTTAAACGTTTCTTTGTGTGGCTTTGGTATGTGCAGTCACTCGATCGCAATTGAGGAAACCTCGACGAACGGAGTAAGTTCAGGTTTCGGCTAGGCAACAGTGTCGTGCCACGAACGTGTAGTCATCATAATGTGTGTTCGCAATTATTGTTGGTTTTTGGTGGGATTGACCAACATGTTCAACATCATAATCCTCATAATGATTGGCCGTCAACTTCAACTTATCTGATAAGATAGACACTTGCCGTTGTCCGTGACTGGTATGTACAGGATACAGTAGCGTTTGCTATCAGTGCCAACCATTTTTCATTATGGCTGGAATCAACCGTTGGAACATGTCTGATCCTTTTTTCAATGTACCAGAGACAAAAGTCTATGTTCATCCCTTGGGCGTTATTCGCCGGAAATGACGGTTGAGCGGAACAACTCCATTGTGGACGTGTTTGCCAGCGCAACAAATCCTCACGTTGGCAAGACAGTGGTGTGAAACTCCCACCTTAGGCGGAACGATTACACTGTGTAAGATGTTCACAGTGCAGGACGATCTCGATGCAAATGAGTCTCTCGAGCTCCCTAGCCATGCGATGCAAATTTCTCCTGAAACGCTACCTCGTTAGGGCACACTGAGCTGTCGACGTCCAGGAGCCCAATACCGGGGGAAAATATAGTCTGGGTGTATGTCGGAAATCTCTTGAGCACGGGACGATGCTGAACTCTTAGCGCTGTGCGCTGGCCGTATCATCCTGTACTGTTATGTAAATACGAGAACGTTATCGACAGTCTTACGATGACCCATACGCATTAGCCTTGGAGTCGGAGCCCGGCGTTACGGTTGGACTCGAAGAAGCAGGATCATCATCACACTACTCATCAGACTAAAATAAATCACCTGGCCTATGGGCTTCGTTTGCTCCTTAATAGAGCTATACGGAAGCCCCAGAAAGCAGATACGACCATGAACAACGTGTAAAATAATGGCCTCCATGGTCGTAGTATCCTTCGATTCCGTCGAGAGCGTCGCTTCTCGCATCGAGCTTTCTTTGTTTAGACGGTTCCAATAATCGTCCGTGATAAACGCGCTTAGCTCCTGATAGCCTGCTTGAAGATTATTGCGATTCAACAATGAAACCAGTATAAACATTGTTGTCAACAACTAGCTCCGTTGCAAATCGGTTAGCATTCTTCGTGTCGAGGAAGTCTCAAATCTATCAGGAGTGCGTGAGTCAAGATGAAAGCGACAACTCGTTTATCGGCTGCATCGAAAAGTCTGCCAAACCAAGACAGCCAACGAAAGGCGCATGCATATTCGCCCGACTGTTGGTTCACAATGAACAGTGTGGAATTCGCGCGAAGCGCGTAGTCCCATGTGAGAACGCTGTAAAGCAGTGTGGTTTAAAGCCGCGACACGCGGCTTTATTTTTCCGGCGTGATTTGCTGGCTTGAGCCGTTAATTAGCGTCATTATACACACGTATAGTCTTGCTTCGGATAATTACCAGTATACTTTACAAACATGCTGTATACTTTCAAACGTTTCACAGGCCACAAGCAATCTTGCGGAAGAAGCTAGTATGGCGTCGCGAAAATGCACGTGGTCACGGCGAGAGGCATCGGTTATACTCGACAATGCTGTCGCTGTTG
>NW_008649010.1:834876-843334 GCF_000247585.1 Phytophthora nicotianae INRA-310 | reverse complement strand
GGCGGGCTCTGCTGCGTCAATCGTAAGGTGTGGTCGTCCGGATAACTGAGCCCGTTGTGCGATCCAAACACTTCCAACCGGATGGAACGGACGAATAAAGCCGCGGCTTTATTGGCTTAAGTCGAGTAAAGTCAATTTTGCCGATCGGCAAAATTGACCAATAAAACGATTAAAGTCGAATAAAGCCGCGGCTTTTATCCACACTGTGTAAAGTGCGCATCGGCATTTGTATGCCATCGCGCATAGGTCATACTTTCGCCCTTTTGGCTAGCGTTGGGCTCAGTGCCGGTACTGGTCGTTTCAGCCGCGCCGCACCCTTAAAATTCCTCAGTCTTTCCTTCTACACTTGCCAGAGCCTAGCTAGCCACAGTCCAGCGTTGCAACAATATGCCACGAACGACTGCGGCTTGATCTCTGCACGCTATTCCTCAACTTACGCCCAACAGATCACGTCTCGGTTGAAAAATGGCGTCAACGATTCTAGGTGGCGAGGCAGAAGCGTTGTTCTCTTCGGCCTCCCCACGAGCCATGGACATGCTCGAAACTGCGGGTCTTAGCGGGTTCGCAACGCCCGAGTGCTGTAACATTCCTGAATGCGCACGGATACCATCTAACACCGCGACTACGACCCGGAAGGTGTCGCTCAGTGACGCGGAGCTCCGACGGCGAGTCGAGCGTGTTGAAATCACTACCGACTTCAACAACGCACTGGCCAATGTATCGCTGCACGGCTGGAAGTGGAAGCGCGACTGCAGCACCTTCTCAATGTTCACCCGTAGCATCGCCAGTGGAAGTGGTGCGACGGTGGCAAACGCCCAAGTGCTAGCTATGGGCACAGTCTCCGGTGGCCGGGCACTGGAGAGATTGGTCTCGCTATTGCGGACGCCGAATGAGAGCGGCTTCAACAAGATAATGCAGCAGCTGTACAAGAGGGACTTCATCTACGGGTCTCTAGTTCACTCCGCACCCTCGGACGCGACGGATGGCAGCTTGCTGTTAGTCAAGACATGCGCGTTCGTGCGGTCCAAGAGGTTCTCGCACAAGAAGAATGAACAGATGTGCTACATCGAGCAGTTCCGACCGACCAAGGACGGATTCGCTCTTGTCTTCACTTCTCTTCCCCAGCACGAGGTTCTCGCCGGTAAGGCCAGTGGTAAGCACGTCGACGAATTGTGTCCATTCCGTGGGTGGATGCTAGTTGAGAAGGCCCCTGAGAGCAGAGCCAGTGTACGCGTGCTCTTCCACGCAGGCGTGGATCCCGATTTCCTTGCCGAGGACAAGAACACCGGTCTGGGTCTCTGTACGGCCAAAACAACGGCCGCACGAATGCACCGGCTTGCCAAGGGTGTCTGTCGACTCGGTGAGGTGCTCCATCACCAGCGGCGAGTAGACTCCACCAAAGCCAACAACAGAAACAACCAGCGTCAGGTGAGCACGGACGTCTCTAACTCACACTGTGTGGCCTGCACCTCCAAGTTCGACCTGCTACGACGACGTCGGCGCTGCGGTCTCTGCGCCTACAATGCCTGCTCCAAGTGCTGCTACCGTGAGCCCATGATAATCTATAATCGCTACGCTGCCACCATCCAGTTTTGCGCTCGATGCCGGGAATGCATGATCGGAGGTGAATACCCACATTTGCGATTGGCTCGGCGTCATAGTTCACCGGGCATCGAGACCTCACTAGCGACGCCTAGGTAGCAAAATACTACATGTAGTGGTAGTGTATATATAGGAGCCACCAGAACGAATGTAGTCTCTGTTTTTGTGCGTCTCCTTTCTTTTTGCGAACGTTCTAGGGAAAAAAAAGCAAGAGGAAGTGATGTCATTCGCCTATAGTTCATGCATCTTGTTTCATGTGTTTCACTGTTAAAAATTACACCTTGTGGCCAAAAAGTTGATCGGAAATGGACAAACCTGCTTCATTCGAGCTGGTTTCCTTCCGACTGCTTTTCTCTTCGTCTCATGTGAATATAAAATAAAAACTTACGCTTCCACTACATGTGCATGTACATGAAGTGCAGGTATAATACAACATGTTTATACAAAATGTTTAAACAATATTTTACCTAGTTTTAACCACAAAAAAATATGTCTAAAAATTGCTGCGGTAATCACCTTTCGATTATCACGCCAAAAAAGTTATGAAGGCCCGTTCACATTCGCCGGTAGCAGCAGTTGTCGCCAATTCAATGCGCACCAGAGTCTGGGCCAGACCGAGTCTGTGGTGGTTGCTCTGGTTCCTTGATCACTAACCTTTCCTCGCTACAGTATCGATAAAGTACTATTTTAATAAAAAACAATATCGCTGAAGTTGCCTAGCGCAGTATCCGATCGGTACAGTATAAACGTTTTCATTGCCAATCGATCCAAAGTAATCCCAAGCATCAGCATTCGTCCACAGCGTCCATCAACGCAGCGGAAACGTTGGTCTTCATAACGTCCGCATTTTATCACAACGGATTTGCAATACTGAACATGACTTGTGAGTTCTGTTTACATCGGCGGGGTTATCAGCATCAAGTACGCAACGCTGGAAAATGTACGTGGTTGCTGCCTAGCACTACAGCTCTGCATCACCGCGAAATTATACGCCATCGACACGCTCAATCGCTATTATGACATGCACGACAGCACATGTATTCCATCAGCAACAGCTTGCAGTCACGGATGAGCCGGACCACACCGGACCACCGGCTGCTGTACGCGATCATCGCTGAATTCAAAGTGGATACATACATGTAAGTCTGGGTATCAGGAAAGACTTTACAGGTGAATGGCACATATAATGGAATTCTTTCTCACTCGATCATAGTTGACTTTTACAGCACGTCAGCGTCACTTGTGTTTTGGCTGCCGAGGCAAAGCAATGCTGGTCAAGTCGAGCAGCTACATGTACATGCTCACAACGGCCAGTCAGGAGGAGGGATGCGCCACTGCCCGATACGGCGACTGCTAAAAGCTGTATACACTTGAATCTCCTTTTAGTAGTAATGCAATTTCGATAACAACTGATTAGAGGTTTATATATAACAAAAGAACTTGCATAGTCGACAAGCAATTCCTCGAATTAGGAATGATATCCTAGGCGCTTAAATTCAAAGTCTCAGTTTCCTCTCGATTATCATAATTTCAAAAGAGTGCCTGCATCTGTCACCTTCAGACATCGGTGTGCGATCGCGTCACTCGACTGGGCATCACGACATCTAGTACCGTGTCGAAGAGCGTTCGATTCAGCGGAACACGCCACAGCGATCGCTTTACCCACCAATGCGAGGGAGCAATAGGGACTGACCAACTGAAGGTCCCGCCGGCCGCAGTTTGGAATTATATTCCTTTCAGCACAGTACAAATGGGCCAAACGCGGTCACCAAGCCCGACCAGCAGTGACACCATCGTGAGTGTAATGCCCAACATCGAGAATATCAAGGCGTCCGCAGTAGATAAGCAGCCTCGCAAGAAGAACAAGCGGCCGTCCAAGCGTTTCCTGTGGCAAGAAGATTTACACCTGCGATTCGTAGCCGCCATCTTTGATCGTACGTAGATTTCGATGTGCGAGATTGGAGGAACCACGATGACTAACTTGAGGTCGCGTTGTCATTCCGTTAACTCAGTTGGTCTTAAAAATGCGTCCCCGAAGACACTACTGCCTGTAGGTTTAACGGATCCGGAATGATGCCGTCATCCAACACTCACCATGTGCCTATTGTAGTTGATGAACAAGTCTGACCCGTACTCGGGGCTCACGACGGAGCATCTCAAGTCGCACCTTCAGAAGTACCGGATCAATTACGAGCGTTCGCGGGAAGAGTTTCAGCGACTTTGCGATCGTGAAGTCAAGCGTGATCGCAAGCGCCGCCGTCAATTGGACAGCTACTCAGAGTCCGATGGGAGCGATAAACCGTTGTATCGGAACAGTGAGCTTGCCGATGCTGGTTCAGTAGCGGTCGCTAGCTACTCTTATGAGTACCTACCGGCTCAGCAAGCTCCAGTTTCTTCTGGTATGCCCGAGCTCACTGACGCTCAGTGGCGAACGTTCAGTATGCTCATGTCGGCGCCTCCTATAGACGATTCGCTGTCGGTGCAGATCCCACAAGAGACACCTTCGCCGCAAACTTTGACGCAAGACAACCTCCATATGCAGATGCACCAAGCCATGCAAGCACAAATGAGTTTCCATCGCGAAATGCTCGCGCGTAAGGTCCAGTTGTCGAATGATCTTTATCATTGTGAGGAGATGGAGACCTGGAGTAGAAACCATCAAGTACCGGGCGATGGAAGCGTCTTTCAGCAAGCATGGGCCAATACGCAGCAAATACACCAGCGTCAACTGGCATCCCACCGCTTGCAACGGCAAATGAATCAATTCGAAGCCCCACTGCATCAAAGACCATCAGCACCATCGGAAGTGCCTGCTGCTTCGCTTCCTTCGCTGGTAGCTGAAGACCAGATACCCCATGCGAAGGGTGACACTGGTCTCAACCGGTGGGATCTCTTCAACGTCAGTCTTGACGATGACGAGTTGTTTGAGTTCCTTAAAGCGTAACAATGTATGTGTCGATCGATGTAAGTAAGATTCTATCTCGTTTTCATTAGCAATTCAAGTTACGATTGGTTCCAACGCCAATCGTGCGATAGCTCGCGTCAACACTACGCCTAGGATCGCAGGAAGCCGAAGACGTCGTCGTCGTCAGAGTCCACGGTCAGACTGAGTCGGCCCCAGCTGGTGAGGTCCACACCGCCGTCGGTATCCATAATCTCATCAGTTGACCTTGGTGGGGGTTCTGGCAGGGACCCGCCCACTGAAACTGGTGCGACGGGTGCGGCCTCTTGTGCTTGATGGAAGAGGCTCTGTTGTTGTTCATGCAGCCGACCGTAGACTTGTTCTTGTTGTTGCCGTAGCTGCTCTGCGTTCGCCCATGCTTGCAGAAAGCTCGACTCGTGCCGGTCATTGTAGTAATCATTGGCTGCCACCTTGTTAGTAGTATTGATACTGCTCATTCGGTTAGCCCAGGAAAGCCCAGACTGCACCTCGACACTGCGCGTGAGTAGCAACTCGCGGTGGAAATCCATCCTCTGCTGCATGGTCGAGTGCATATGCTGCTCTGACGCCTCATCTTCGAGAAGCAGTGCATCGCACATATCCCATTGCTGGTTTGTGTCTTGTACTACGATATGATCCGAGGTACTGGCAACCGATGCGTTTCCAGAGCTCTTGTCTTCTGTTTCTCGATGCTGCTGATGACGATGATGACGCTTTAAACTCCGCTTGCCATGCTTCTCATTGAGCCTGTGCGCCTCGAGCTTCGAACGTTCGTAGCTGATCCGATACTTTTGCAAGTGCGACTTGATGTGGTCCGTTGTCAGTCCCTCAGTTGGATGCTTGCTTTCCATTAACTATCACGACAATTGCATATATCAGCACTGGATCACGGCGTGCAAGAGTAATAAGAGTCCGTACGGCTAGTAGAGCTTTCGGCGACGCATTCTTCACCCCCACTGTCGTAGCAGACGAATACAAATCGTCACCTCTCAACCATTAAAATCCGACATTGCAAGGGCCGGGAATTAACGCACATTCAAATACTGCAGACACGAAACGCAGGTGAAGCTCTTCCGTCCAGAGCAACCGCTTCGTCTTGCGCTTGGTTTTGCCGGCAGGCGACCTTGTTGGAGTCGATCCATTGCCACTTCCGCGATTCGACTCAGCAGTTGCTACTGCCTCTGCTTTCGAGTCCGAGTCATCGACGCCGCTCGGATCCATGAGGATTCGAGCGGCGTGCGTTTTCAGCGAGATAGTATCAGGTATCGCGAGGCTCAGCTCAGGACTCAGTTTGATACTGTAGGACGAAGGAAGCCATCGCAGTTTTGACTCGAGTGGCACAGCAATAATCACTTTGGCGTCATTAGCAGGCGAGATGCGGAGGATACAATCACCAGGCTTTACATAGTCTCTGGCACTGCTTTGAATCTTGAGACGGATTTGAAAGCAGTTCATGCTGGACAGCGGTGTCCTAATGCTGCGTAGCTGTGAGCAGGAGCATTTTGCAAGGGAGCTAGATAACGTCAGCACTGCCATACTAGTAACCATTACTTCTTCGCACTCAACCTAAACGTAAATTCTGTCCTGCCTGCACTTCGTGAAGTTAACGAATGCAGCAGTGGTCTGAGGAACCAACGAAGTTCTACGGAGCTAACCCCAGAGTATACCGCACGCTTGCCCTTATCTCATCACTGGACATGTCTCCTCCCAGCCCCTGGTTCGTTGATCTTACGCACAACAAGATCTCCGTCGATCTTCTCCAAAGGTTTCCACCAGGTTGACCCGGCGATTTCTGCTATTCGTTTTGAGCACGCCCCTTCTTACTCGTTTTGAAGAGATTTGCAGGGGCCAGCTTGCTTAGCGCCGACTGCGGAAATTCCGAGTCCGCAGTGACCTTGTTCTTAACTCGAACTAGGATAAATGACACCTGCTCAGCCTGAGCCTCGGCTTGATGCGGAATATCGGGATGATGAGACCAGCCCCTTTTTGACCTCGTTCCAACACGCCTGCAACACGACGGCCCAGCAGAAACCACAATGTCTCCTCAGTTAGTATAATATTTAGCTCGACTGACTGAAGCAAATATTCCAGCTGCCCCAGCTTTCCTTCCAAGACTTAAACTCCCTTCGCTGTTCAGACGTTGCAATCTCTATCTCTCTTGTTTTCAGCTTAGAGCGGCTCGGGGTGTTTTCGCTGCCCCCCCCCCCACCCACCCCACTCTTCCACTTCAACTGTTAAAAGCTTGGGCCCACTGGTGTCGTTTTCTTCACATTCCATGTCGATGTCTTCTCCTTCACGTTCCATCTCGATGTCTACAATAGACCCCGTGTCAATGCTATAAGAACCATCAAGCACGGCCAAGAACCGCAACACCGAGCAAAACTGCCCCTTAAACTGATCCCGACACTCACAAAGGGTGAAAGAAGCGGTATTTTCCCCGTTCGAAATGGTAGCATCCATGGCCAACAGCAAGAAAATGCGCGCCACTACTTCATTAATGCCGCTAGTATCAATTACACCTTGCTGCAGGAGCTCCTGGAACTGAAGTAAAATGTACTTGCCGAGCGACTGTCCTGAAACTTCGTATCACATATGAGTCGCGCCGAATGTCAAGACAGGATCAGTTATGTAGCCACAAATGTGGACGTCGTGCGAGTAGGTAACATAGTGTAGCACAGCCATAAAATCCGCGACAATCCACGACGCAAATGCTGAGCTTGACTGCGGACGTATTTCGAGGCGACACAATAATGCTGCAACACCTTTCAAACTCTTCTCGCTGTGGTTTCTTCTTTGCCGTCGAGCCGCGGGTGTCTTTCCGCGTGATTCGAAAGACGCAGATCTAATTGTCTTGATGTGCTGCCAAAGTACCGCGGAGGTGTCGTTTATTTTAGTAAAAACTACGGGCGAAGACTGGAGCGAAATGGGATATGGCTGGCGACATCTTTCTTTTCATTTCGGCATCGACATGCAACAGCTTGAGACTATTATCGCCACCCCTTTGACGTTCTTCTCTCACTTCTCGGGTCCTATTTGTTCGAACCATCAAATACTTCCAGGAACGAGCAAAACCCCTTCTGAACGAAGTCTTTAAGTGAAAATGGGTTCTGTATCCAGATATTCTATCTGTCGTAGTTAAAAATTTCGATAAGTAATTGTTTCCCAAAGGTAGTAGGAAAAAAAAGGTGGGGGAAGACTGAAATAGGTAATCCAGACAACCTGCCGACAGAAATAAAATCTCCGAATTAAAGAACATTTATTACTTTTCCCATGTTTTTGCATCAACATTTAGTTAATTGACTCATGAATATCAGGCTTAAGCTTCAACTCCAGCGAATCACAGTGGCAATACAGATTTTTTATTTACATGTGAAACACACTAACATCAATCTTCTTCTACTTAGAAAAAAAAAACGAGGCGACCACTGTAGCAGCCTTAAAAGTTGTAACGAGACTTGATGTTCTCTAGAATGCTACGAAGCAGCCAACCATCGGCGTCGGTCAACACGGCATCCTCGTCCATCACGCAGGTAGGGAAACCCGAAGGCTTGTTTTCATCCAGGTACATCTCCGGCAGGCCGAAACCGTGACCAATCTCGTGCAGCAAGGTCATTTGCTGCTCCTTATCCAAATACTCCAGAAAGTGGTTCACTTCGATGCGCTGGCCCCAGTCACCGCCCGTACCAAATGCGTTCTCCCCCGCTGACGTCGACGGCCAAAGGGT
The DNA here is from genome assembly GCF_000247585.1 of Phytophthora nicotianae INRA-310. Taxonomy (NCBI): domain Eukaryota; phylum Oomycota; class Peronosporomycetes; order Peronosporales; family Peronosporaceae; genus Phytophthora; species Phytophthora nicotianae. The sequence continues at coordinate 835,067 of NW_008649010.1, read as the reverse complement.
CAAGTCGAAGGGTTTACCCTTGCAGCCGCTCTTATCACCGCGACCGTGTTTGTAGCACTCATCGGGGCACTTGGGACTACCCTCACCATCTAAAATGCCCTCATAAATCGGGCCGAGCGAGTCATCACTCCAGTCCATAATGGACTTGTCTTTGACGGCGTAGCCCACAATGTCGACGTCGATGTGGTCAT
>NW_008649010.1:828139-829806 GCF_000247585.1 Phytophthora nicotianae INRA-310 | reverse complement strand
CGGCCAGCATTCGTAGCCAACGAGCCAGCGGTTCCAGTGGTTGATCTGCTTTTCTAGCACGGCCTGGAACTTGGACGCCGTGGCCTTGGTCAGTGGCTTTTCATTGTCCCAGCGCACACAATAGCTGAGCTTGCCGTTGCTGGCTGCGAGTTGATCGAAGATGAGGTTCTTGAAATCCGGGATGTACTTGGACATGGTGTTCTCCCAGACCCAGTCCACTTGGTTACGGGTGACTCCTCCCTTGTTGGGGTTACCAGTGACACACTTGCCTGAGCCAGACGTGATATCACCAAACGTGGCATGGTCACCTGAAGTGGAGCTGTTACTTCCAGCCGCCTGGACACTGCAAGCAGCCGATGCAGCGAGTGCGGCGACTAAAAGGTGCTTGGTGGAGAAGTTGGGGATGTTCTTGCTTGAGGCCATGGTGGAGAAATCGAGAATGGCAACCAAATTCGATCGGTCCAAGGAAGCCGGGAGGTCCGAGGCAGGGCTATCTAGTAGTCCTCTCTGGAGAGCGTCGTCGAGCCACATCAGTAGGGCTGTAGCTTTGATGCTGGTGTCCTGTTGTACACTGCTGTCCGTGCCCATCTGGTTGAGAGGCATGTGGATCGTACGTGTACTACAATGATATAAGATGAACACTTGTTGTCATGCTGTGGTATAACTTATACTAACGGTGATCATCGCAAGCTGGATCAACTGAGTTAAGTAGAATAAAATAGATACGTGTACTTGTTGTTAAATCAACATAGTTTTCCTTCGTTTAAAAACAAGAAATTAGTAATAGATACATGCACGATAAACTACGCTCAATCAAGTGCCGGCACATGATAGCCATGATCGGTCATACATAACGTGATGAGCTTGTCAAAATCAGGCTCAGATGTGTAGTGCTTGAAACCATCTGGGAGGTCACAGCATAATGTTTGTAGGATTTGCAAAATGGCTGTCTGTATTTATTGTCAGGCATGTCTGAAAACGATTATTAAAATACAGTCGTGAAATCGTATTTCTTACTAACACCTGGTCAACGCGATCGTGTTTTTCTGGTGATTGTTGCGAAGTTGTCTTTCAAATGTACGATTAGATGCTGCAGTAGCATTTATTTAATACAATACAGATTGTCGACTGTATGTCTAGTTGTGGATGACTCCGTAACAGCTCTTCGACGCTGATGTCCTTCGGTCTTTTTTTTTATTCGTGGATAACGTCTTCAATGAAACGACAAATTCCGGTCGGGACGATATCCTATTCGCAAGTATCATGCAGACGGATCATTATAAAAGCCTGCTGAATCTCATTTTCAGAGGTTACCTTTAGCTTTTCTTCGATTTCTATTGGTTTTTCCTGCTATTCTTGAGGCAAAAGTGACGTAAACCAAAATACAGACGACGAGCGAATAAAGTACAGAAATTCCTCTCAGTATGTACGATAGTAGTTATATGACAGCCACGTTCCAATAAAAAAATGTATGCGCACTGAAGCAACTTCAGAGGGCGATAAGCATGGGGCATTTCATTTATCGGATAGGAATACTTCGTCATGTAAACAGATATGTCGGGGTATTTTGTACTAAAGAATGATAAGATTCTAACAACGTAGTTTATGCATTCTTTAATATGATTTCGATGCAAAAACAAGAACGGATATCCGCGCTGAAGTGCTAC
>NW_008649010.1:825326-827359 GCF_000247585.1 Phytophthora nicotianae INRA-310 | reverse complement strand
AAGGTGAACAACTGTTTTCTGCATACTGTTGAAGTCATTAAAGATACCGGTTCTGTATAAAATACGAAGTTGGTCGTTTTCCGCTACCGGTATTGTGGCCTTCCACACGACGAGACACATCTGGTGTTGCTTTGGTGTATCAGATTGACCCCTTGCCGGAGGAAGAGGAGGAGGAAGAGAGTCTTGGGGCTGGCGGGGAGAAAGCAAAAGTGTGCTGGTCTCCCCGACCAACTGCCCTCAGAGTTGAGAGAGCCCCTTTATTATTTAATATCAATCTCTAAAGTGATATTTCTCTATCTCGATACTATAGGCTATTCGATACACTCACCCCTCCAGCATTTGAAGTGCTCTTCATACTTGTTTCTTCAAGTGCGGTTGAGTCTGTTGCCGGTCTTGACGTGTCCGTTGCTCGACTCGCTTCTTGCCATTTTGCTCTACGCCTTGGTCTCCACTGCCACAGCTCCTCACCTGCCTTAGACTCGCGTCAGTTAGCAACTTACCTCGGTCGATGCTCGCCACTGCCGCTGTGTCCGCTGCCCTGTTGTGCTCGTGTCCTTGGCTGCGCAACTACTCGCTCCCTCGAGAGCCTGCCATGGCGCGAACCAAGCAGAATGCGTCTCGGTCAACTGGTGGGCAAAAACCGCGCGCGTCCCTCAGCCGCCAAGCTCGACGGAAGACGTCTGCCGCTCCAAGTGCCGCGACATCGCCCCGCTGGCACGTCTGGACAATCTCTGACCGTCTTGGCGCGCAGGTAACCCGAGCCTCTCGCTATTATGTTGAATACATCATTTCTGCAGTGAAAACCGAGGGTTCTTGGGAGCCGCGTTGGCTTCTTGAGGAAGATGGCTTCATTGAGTATCTTGAGCTTGTTGATCAGTACAAAGCCACCGGTGGTCCCATGACCTTCACTGAGTTTGCTCTCTCGCGGCCGGACGACTTTTCACAGGCCATGGGCGCCTCCCGCGATGGCCGTTGCGCCTTCCGCACTCTGGATCTTGCAGCCGACGCCCTTGGGATCTCCGACTGGTACTCGGAAGCTGCTGTCGATGCGTTGTACTGTGTGCGTGCTGCAACTGACAAGCCAATCACCTCTGCTGTAGTTGTGTGGTCCACACTGTGGACCTTCATTCGGAATTCCAACCGCGCTGCTCGTGCTGCTGGTCGCACCGAGATCTGTAAGGATACAATTTGTGTTAATCAGGTCCAGTTTCGCCTCGAAGGCGTTCAAGCATGCATCGGTCTGGATTTCCTGCTGCTGGCGCCTGGCTTATATCTGTGCGCAGGTGTTCTCCCAGGTCCTCAGCGTAAGTTGAACGCGTTCATGCTGCAAGTGACGAAGCACGGTCGCTTCGTTTCCGACGAAAGCCTCGTTCAGATGCCGCTGTTAGAATGCGCCTTTTCGTGGCTGGCGAAAGTGCGGTTTGTCCGACGCGTCCTGATTTGCTAAAATACCGGTTCAGGGAAAAGTAGGCTAACTTGATAATAGCACGGATCCTTTTCAGCTTGACGTTTGTATACTTGAACTTGCACCTGGAACTTGAAGATAATCTTGAAATTTGTATACCTTGAACGTTTCACTGGATCTTGAACATAATCTCGAATTGAAATTGCTAATCTTGAATCTTGAGTTGCTGTCGTGTCCGTCGACATACTATTTCGTCCTCAGAAATTTGACGTCGTCTTTTTCTTGATCTTTTAGGCGTCTTGTTTTCGTACGCTTGGATCAACCCGGTCACTTGGTGTAAGTTCTCGAGCGGTTCCCACGTCGCCTTCTTCTCACCCACCCACTGAATGAGGTACTGTACGTTCCCCTTGCGCTGACGCTTGTTGACAACTGCTTCGATGATCTGTCCCACCTGGTCATCATGCAATATTACCTCGTGAGGTCGCGAGAGACGCGTCGGAGACTCGTACGGCTTGAGTGAGCCGGTGTTGAAGACTGGATGTAGCTTGAGTCCAGGCGGCAAGTTGATCTCGTACGCGTGTCGATGTACCTTGCGCACGACGGAATACGGTCCAATCCACTTGGGTCT
>NW_008649010.1:824087-825226 GCF_000247585.1 Phytophthora nicotianae INRA-310 | reverse complement strand
GGTCGCGAGAGACGCGTCGGAGACTCGTACGGCTTGAGTGAGCCGGTGTTGAAGACTGGATGTAGCTTGAGTCCAGGCGGCAAGTTGATCTCGTACGCGTGTCGATGTACCTTGCGCACGACGGAATACGGTCCAATCCACTTGGGTCTAAGCTTGCGTGAGTTGGGAAACCGCGTGTGCACCGTGTCCAGGTTCTTCGTGCTTAGGTACACTTGGTCACCAACGTTGAAGTCTTGGTCTTTACGTCCGCGGTCGTACACGTCGGCCATACGGGCTTGCGCATCCTCGAGGGCATCCTGACACTGGCGAAGTACGGCCGCTTGATGTTCCGTAAACGGAACGCCTTGGCGTTGTCCCCCGCCCAATCCTCGCCGACTTGACTCAGCAACAGCAGCTAGGGGGTTGTGCGGGACGTATCCGATGTCGGCCTCAAATGGTGACATCTTGATGCTTGAGTTGACCGCTGAGTTGATGGCAAACTCTGCGTTCGCAAGATGTACATCCCAGTCATCTTGTCGTGGAGATACAAAGCAGCGGAGATACTCTTCAAGAGTTCGGTTCGTTCTCTCCGTTTGGCCGTCACCTTGAGCCCGGTACGCTACCGTCATCTTGAGCTTTGTTCCCACATTTTCAAAGACTTGACTCCAGAATCCAGAGACAAACTTGGTATCTCGATCTGACACGATATCCTGTGGCATACCGTGAAGCCTCCAGATGTTGTCGATGAACAGCGTCGCGACCTCGTGCGCAGAAACTGTCTTCGTCGTTGCGATAAAATGGGAACGCTTGGTTAGGTGATCCACAACAACCCAAATCGAGTTCTTCCCGGTTTTGGTATCCGGTAAGTCCGTGATAAATTAATCGAAATCGAACGCCATCGTTCTTCTGGAATCTGTAAAGGCTCCAATCGCCCAGGGGCTTCGTCAATCGAGGTTTGTTCCGTCTGCAATCTTCACAATCCGCGATGTACTTCGTAATCGTACGGATCATTCGCGGCCAATACCAGTCAGCACGTAGCTTCAGATATGTACGATCGGTGCCGGAATGTCCGCCGTAATTAGAATCGTGTACTTCAGAGATGATGCGATGCTTTAGCGCCACCACGTTTGGAACGACAATCCGTGGCTTCTCATCCGTTG
>NW_008649010.1:815544-820372 GCF_000247585.1 Phytophthora nicotianae INRA-310 | reverse complement strand
CCGTTCCGAATGAATTTCCTGCTTACTGTACCGGGTTTTCCTTCAAGCAATTAATGCATAAACGCATTCAAGATTGCAGCCGATATCAATACCAGGATCGCCAAATCTATACCACACAGCTCATGATATTACGAGATCTAAAATGACAGTCAATTTGGTCAGATTGTGCTTAATGACCACAATCGCTCGGTTTCACATGTCAGCCGACTTTGATGCCTTGTATAATGCGGTTTGAAATTGCTTGTATTAATTATTAAACGAATAGAAGGACAATTTATGCTGTTTTCTGAATGTACTAACTAATGCACGCCTATAAATAAGTATTAAATGTTACGTCGAAGTTTCTACATTTAGCATCGATTTTCAATTAGCGAAACTACGTCTTTTGCGGCTTAGCACAAATAAGAGGACATTAATACGAGTCCAGAAAAATATAACGTTAGTCTTAAATTCCAGGTAGAAATTATATGCGCTTATCTACAGTACACCGTTTCCTATCTGATATTAGCCTTGAAAAATGTTCTAGTAGAGAATTCCAGATGGGACCACGATGTTTTATCTTTAACCTTTACTACCTGATACAGTATGTAGGCCTTCATAATAATTGAGATACTTTTGGGCCAAAATCCATCACCTGCCCTGGTCACGACAACAACTACCATCAGCACTGTAAGTTGCTCGGTGGTCACGTAATATTACTGAGTGGCATCACCATAGACCAAGGAGCACCACGGATTTTGGACCCACCATACCACAAAACAGCCCAAAGGCACAAAGGTGAATTATATCCAATGAGAGCATGTCAATATATTGACTATTGATCACTCATAATACAGCAATTACTCCAACTGAAGACAAAAACACTCATTTCTGTATCCACCTGCTGCCACCGAATTCGTCCTCCTTCGTCATGCCTCCCGATAAGCTCACCCAAGTGGGCTATCCGGTGACCGTCGTTCAGATTTCTGAACGTGCCCGCCAATTTAATTTGTGAGCTGGTTTATTGAATTCGCCGCAGCAACAATCTCTGTAGCGCGAGATTTGCCTATCCTCTGCCGCGTCTTCACGGCAGTGATCGGTAAGGCACTACATGTGAAACTGGCAATGGGCGACGACGATAGTGGGCAAAGAAATGCCCTGGAAGAAGGTTTTGTAGACGTGGGCACTTCTTTTCGCTTCATGATATGCTTCTTTCACATGGCGAAAACAATCTATGATAAAACAAGAACGTTTGATTTTGCATTACTGCAATGGTAATTTGACATTTGCACGAGCTGTACGTCCCTCGCAATGAATCTAAGTCTGTGCAACGTCTCGCTGGAGTGCTGGAGGAGTGGGACAAGTGGAATCAGCTTGTACAAATTGTTAGCCTACTCCAAGAATGTCTGGTTAAGCGACCGCGTGTGGCAAATTTACCACACTGAGCGCGGTTTTGCAGCAACTAATAACACATGCGAGGCCAACAATGCCGCGCTAAGGCGCGACGTCAGCTTACGCTGCATACGCAAGGTCGGTGCGTTGCTTGAGTTGTTCTTTGTTCTTTGTCAGGCTGAGAGTGGTCGAGCACAGCAGCTCCAGACAACCCCTGCTTTCGACAGCCGCTGTGCGCGCCGAGCAAACTCGCTGGTCCACACTGGCTTTCTTCGCGATACTCGACTACGACTTAACAGCATCTCATTTCTACTAGGCCATAACAACAATAAGGACGAGCGTCAGATAGGAAAGGTGATTGCAATCCCTGCAACCTGGATCTACGACGTCTTAGCCAAACGCTCCCACGAGGACTTACCTGCCACTGCTCAGTTGGCTGTGGAAACCGCTCGCACGTAGCAGGTTGACACTCCGCCACCCGGGAGGGCAGTCGATGTTGAAGGAAGAATTTATCCTTCTTGTGCTTTCTGCAAGTACGGGTGCTGAACGCACGTCCTGTACGCGCTCAGAACTGTAGGCAGTGTTGACATGTCTGGTAAAGAGACTCTAGTATATCGCGGGTCCAATAAGCCTAATTATAAAATGAAATTTTTAAAAAATAAAAAAACAGAACTGCTGTTCGCTACGTGCAGCAAGCCTGAGTAGCGCGCTCAAGAACACGCTGCTGAATATTGCGTCGTCCGGCGGCGCCACGGACAGCGCATCCAGCAGTGTTTTCGTGTCGGTGGCAACAAGGTCCGCGCGGGCATAACCAGCCGAGCGAAACTGGCTTGGTCACTAGGATCGTATGTACTGGACCATCTGGAGCGACGAATAGCGGTCTGTTGGGGGAACAAACCAGACGTGGTCAGTAGGAGCAACATACAGGATAAGCAGAAACGGGACTGCTAGAGCCACTAGACAAAAATGCTAGCCCCACTAGACTTTACCAAAAACATGGTACACGTGCTGGTATCAGTAGACATAAATAGATTAAGCCAGTTCGTACTTGAACTGTGAGTCAAACATCTCTCTCCATTGCGCGGAAGATCCTTGGAGGCTGTCGGCATCAAACAACTCAATCTTTCACTGTCTAGACCGAACCAGCTACCCAACAGACAGAGTAAGCACAAGAACACCTGCTGTAACGGATTTCATTGCTGAGTTTGGCAAGAAGACGATACGTGCAGGCGGCTATATATCTTACCATTCACCATGCTATGGGGATACAGGCAGATGTGGCAGCATGATTAAATATAAGAAATCACGCAAGAAAGGATTTGGAACACGAAGACTTCTGTCATCCTTCAAACGATCGAAGGCAACAGCGTCCAGAGCTCTTCCCGTTCACAGCATCTTACTTACAGTTCCTGTGTTCATAGATTAAGGCCTGATGCAGTACTCGAACATATACATAATCGAAGCGTTGATGCTGAAATAGAGATTCGTAATCATACAGTTTTTAAATGGGTGACAGTCGACGTCACCTGTAGTGGCTAGAGATAAGATAGGCGAATTTTAATTTAATGTTTTATAGTAATCTATTTTTGTCAACTGCTACCAACACGTGTGCCATGGTTTTGATACTGTGTAGTGCGGTTAGCATTTTTGTCTAGTGGCTCTAGTAGTTCTCACCAGAAACGACGCGTACTGGACCAGCAGGAGCGAACCATACGCAGTCAAAAGTAGCCGTCCGTTCTAACCAGCAAAATCAAACGCGCCCAGGGGTGGCGTGCAACTTCAGGTCCAGCGATCCTTGTAGCAAGGGCGTGGCATGCTTGTGGTGGTGTTGTTGGGCGGTTGAAATAACCATAACATGGCTTTGGTTGGCTTCACAATTTACTTGGGTTTGCTCTTTAAGGCAAGGTGCCTTTATTTTTATGATGTCTTTATAGCTAGTTTTCCGGTTCATTGCGGCTAAAGGTTGCTGCAATTGAAGAGCCGCGTTATATATAACACTCACTTAACCGATGCAATTCGTAGGGTTGATTTATGGCACTGATGGACGTTTTCGTAAGCACCGACTCACGTCTCCACGAGCACCAGTATTGCAGAAGTTTCATCTTGGGGGTGCTCGTCAACTCAATGACCGACGAGAAGAAGCGATCGTGCGTCAATTCTAGCAGCAAGGTAATTAGGAGCTCCAAAGCCAACAGCCTCACTCAGTCAATGCAATAGTTACGTGTTTGCTTTTAGTTTCCGAGACGTGTAACAACACGAAGCCCTCGAATGTCAAAACCGTCGTTGTCTTCTGAACTTATTGGTATCGAATATGGCATGGTGCCAACGCCTACCATTGCACCCGCATCCTCGTTACAAAGGCCACGACTGGACGCTACATATGCAGTGGCTTACCTCTGCAACAAGGCAGGCAACTTGACAGTAAGTAGCGGCTGAGCGATGGTCGCTTCTCGGTTGCTCCGGGTGGTGACCATGACGATGAAGGAAGTAGTCGTAACAATGTCAATTGCATGGGACTGAAAGTCCAGCAGGGAGAAAAACGCCGAGTTCTGCTGCTTGCTGTGCGCTGCGCAAGTTCCCGAGTGAGCAGCAGCACACGGTGAAAAAACCGGTAGTATATTCGTAGGATTAGCAGTAGGATGGGGCTGGCAGCTCGCCAGCCAATGGTCCGTACAAGTCCAGCTTCTGGACGCGAGCATCGCGTCCCGGAGGCACCTAAGCCTCAGGTTGGAGCCGGACGCAGTCCTGGCTCTTCCTCCACACTTGACAGCGGCTACGTCACTACCGAGTATGTTTGCTGTGGTCACGATGACGCCTAGTTTTTTTCTATACTAAGCCATGACTATCACGGGGAGGCTCTAGGTTTTAAAGGTTAAACCGAGCTTTTAGTAAGCATATCATTTTCACTGGTAGTGGTTATAAAGAAAACGCAGCTAGTGTTTTTACGTGCTCCTCGTATTCTCTAGGGTTGACCTGATCAAAACTCAGAATCAATAAGACTTGCAGCGCCTAAATCAAGGATCCTTACAAAGCCTAACTATTATAGGTTTTAAATCTAACGGTGGTGAATACAGTACAGGGGCACGACTGTAGCCGACTGCCAGACAAAAAGGTCTATATTTCAACGAATTTTCATGCATCAATAAGGTTAACTTGATACTGTTTGGATGGTCGTCGTAGGTGAGAAACAAAGGGGTCAAATATTATCCCAGCCACGCGTAGCCCTACTACAGCAGTAGAATCGAGGGCTGCACCATGGAAGTAATTTGCTTGAAAATGTTCATTTATTTTTACTAAAGTTTCATATTTTTGTTTCTCTATCTCGATACTGTAGGCTATTCGATACATTTGGAGGGAACTGTCCGTTCCGAATGAATTTCCTGCTTACTGTACCGGGTTTTCCTTCAAGCAATTAATGCATAAACGCATTCAAGATTGCAGCCGATATCAATACCAG
>NW_008649010.1:786039-815204 GCF_000247585.1 Phytophthora nicotianae INRA-310 | reverse complement strand
TTCCCGAGGAGGCTGAAAGGCACATACATGACTGGATAGTTGGTCGCCAGCTCGTTGGGTTTCCTGTTTGGCCAGTGGCGTGTTTAAACCGAAAAAGATCACACTGTTGCTCGACCAACCTGGCTCGGGTAAATAAAGAAAGACTTACCATTTAGTGCGGAGAATTAACGGACCCGAGTGGACTCGAACCCGCGACAACACCTGCTTCCCGTAGGGCCCTCAAAAAGCCGCTTTAACGACTTGAGCTGTCGGCCCTAAATGAAATGGCCAATCACTGCTCTGATTAATGGCTACATTAATCCTTCACTCTCATATATCCTGTTTGACTTTATGCAGTTTTCATAATATAATAATTTGCAGGGAACCTAGCCTTCTTTCTAGCAAATTTTTGTTGAGCCTTCGCTTGCTGACACTCTTACAAACAAGAAGCTTGAATGCGGCCCTTAACTGGCAATAAGCTAAAATCAATGTGTTGTTAAGTAAAAGGTTCCATTACTTTGTTTTCTTTGGTCTGCTCAATAAAAAAAAATACGTGTTGAATGCTGAAATCTCCAGCTGTAAGCACCTGTCACTCTTTATTTACCCGGATACATAGAAGCGAAGAAATGGTCACAATGCGGTAGTGGCCGGGAAACGGCCCTTATTTGACCATTTACCTTACATGTATAAGCGGATGATCTGCCGAGTGCAAATTTAAAATAGCATTATGAGTACAGCCCGCTTTACTTTATTTGGCGAACAAATTCTGCAATGCACTCTGTATGTGTCAGCATCATACAAACATTTTTCAAACGAGATCTCGAGCATCTTTGTAGTGTGCTCCCCTCAACCATATAGCAGTAGCGCAGTAGCATGGAGTTGAGGATCTACAGACCAGCAAAAGACACTAATTTAGCTACCCGCCAGTAAGACAACATTTACAACTGCCAAAATATAAGCAAGCCCTCTGTAGTCTATAGTCAGGGCTCGGAAGAAAAAAAAATTGATGATGCAAAATTGCAAATAATGTATGGAACTATATTGATTGACAAGACCTCCACAATCTCCACCCAATACTGTTCTAGAAGAAGAAAGGTGGGCCTATTTACTGTACACTACTCGTATCTATCGCTCTCATCTTCATCATCAAAGCGGGTCCCGTATTGCCATAATTATGACACACGCAACGATCGAGAGCCGAGTTCTGCTTGAGGTCGCCAAAATCAGCTCGTGGGATCAAGTCTGAAAAACAGAAAAAGAAATAGCGACTCCTTGACGCCCGACTCTGGTATGCGTGTGCACGAAGGAACGAACGCTCTTCCGGCTTCCCGTCGCCACCCGGAATCTCTTCAGCATTTTATTCGATAACATCGATTGCCGACCGGAGCTTTTACTCGACTACGCGTGTGCCAACTTGGAGTCGGCGAGTGTCCGGCTCGCATTGTTCGGAGTCGGCTCTAGCGAAGACTCGAGCTGTTCTTCGTTGGGTAGAGAGTTTACCTGGGTTCTGAGATCGCATAAAATACCGGTCGGTTACTATGCTGCAGTGGAAACCAAAATGACGAACGGGTAAAGGTGTGATGGTCATTGATGACGCAAGTTCTGTGGTGGAGAAGGAGGATTCGAACGGAGTGAACTACTTATATCTCCTGCAAAAAGCACTGACCAGCGTGAATGTCGTCATGAAGATACACCCAGTGATGATCTTTGCGGTACTCGTCGATATCAATCCGCAGACCAGCAGCTTTGGTCAACCACTTTTCTCACGACTCGATACGCAACAGAGGCATATGTTGTTGCCACCGTACGTATTCACACACACACACACACAGAGGACGTTTCCCTACACCAATTACCAGGCTCTACCAAGTTCAACTACAAGGCTAGTCTTCTTGCAAATGATTCTGCAAAGACTTGGGATGCTCTTGTCTCTATGGAGCGACGATTGTAGCACAACTACGCCAAATCAACGACTGAAAACATCCGCCAAGCTTTGCATCCAAACTTTTCAGTGGATTAAGTTCCATTGATAAGACAAGTTAAGAAAGCAAGAGTGCTCTGTGAGGCGCTGCGTCGATGCTATGTCGACTCGGTTTGTCACGACGATCGAGCACTGTGTTCGCGCGCGTCACAAGCCGTGGCAAACTTCATGGCTGTGCTTCACTATATCACTTTCAAACATGATGGCCACATTTGCGGCTATGGATGTCAAGCACTTTCGCCGTAGCAGTTCACAGATTGAGACAAACTGCACTCCCCCAGCGACCTTGTTTTGCTGAATTGCGTTCAGCATTAATAGGGTAGTGGCAGCATCTTCTTGGTGCTGGCGATGGATGCGAGCATCCTAAATGGAAATTCAGCTGATACCTTCACTTTTTCTAAAAGGTGAACCTTTTCCAAGGCCAGTTCTGCTCGGCGAAGCGGTTTCTCGAAATGCTAGATGGGCCGTACTACGACTCGTATGACCTGACACGGAGGACATGACAGACGTTGAAGACGACAATGTTGGACTTCAGCCAATCTCTTTACCGTCAAACCAGAAGAGGATTCTCCCAAGTTAACAACGCAAGACAGCGTGACAGCTGAACAGAACGCCAATTTTGAGTCTGGGACAACTGGGGTGTCGGGTTTAGTTACTTTTACGAGCTGAACGCGATGCCAACCAAGGCAATGCTGTGGAATCTACTGGGACGTCGAGCGGCAGGAGATTTCCCGCGAGATCAGGAAGACGTGGACCTAATTATCCCAATTTTCTGCCCGATGTGTGTTCATCTTGGTAAAAGCTACGTCGAATGAAGGCAGTGATGACTGGGAGTTCCCACAATCAGCTCGTGAGAGACTAACGCCTGCGAGTGTTCCAAGTGAACGAGGGGGAGAGTGCTAGACACGAGTTGTCGAAATTCTCCCCTCGCAAGATGATCCGAATCTATATGAGTCTACGTGAAACCAGTTCGAATTATCCGGCCCAGTCGTATCTCACTGGCAACGATGGGAGTAAGGATTCGTACTCGTTGTGTCTTCGAGGCATGTGTCGGTCACCCGACGAAATCTCCCTCACCGATTGGCCGTTTATGTTGTCACCGAAGATTTCGGAACAACTCGCAGATATAGCGCTGCATTATATCTAATGCGACGACGGTGGTGCTGCAGTAGACTGTTAGTCTTCACTAGTCAGCTATTCTCCAGCTGAAGTGGCTCTTAGTTTATTTTTTTTTTATGATATAATGCCTTCTATTTGAAAGTTTATGTGTGCTTAAATTAGCTCTAAATCTAGCTACATTTTTAATGCATTCATGAAGTTCGAAGTCAAGAATTGGAAGGTTTGCAGTGCGATATGTATTCTTCCTGTTACCGTCTTTCACAAGAACTTTTGGAGAAAAAAATGTTAAAGTTGTTAGTAACTGGTACCGCAATCAAATGATCGTTGCCTAACAGCTCGAAGTAAACTATTTGTGAAAATTCTACAAGAAGGACCGATACGTGTGAACAGAGCAGACGACAAAATGAGTGGAGCAAGAGCGGATGAAAACACCATAGTTTCGATGTATTGTGTGCTCCGAGAGTCAAAAGTTCAACCGACCACTTCAACTTGAGGTGAAAGTCCGCAGTTCTGAACTGAACGTCGACGTCAAGAAGAGACCGACGAACGTCCAGCAGGACTTGAGTCTTGTCCTCACTTTCGTTTTTGCTCGTTCGATTGAAAGTGCAGAATTACCAAACAATAAAAACACGAGAACCGTGTACAACAAAGCCAGCAAATGGAGAATACGGAGCCGCTCCCTCGCCACGTGAAGCTCCGGCATCGAGCATTGGCCTATGTTCGTCGATTTGGAAGACAACACCAACCAGTCAGAGCGGCAAGTCGACGAAGCTTCACCAACGGTAATGAAGAACGCAGTATTAACGACTCAACCGGACGACGCCCGATTGTTCGAATTGCAAGTAAACGGGGTTTCGTAGACTCTGGTGGGATTCGAATTGGGAACCGCAAGAGTTTTGAACAACTGAATGGCCTCAACTCCACACTAAAAGAAATCAAGCCCAACACACGAAGCAGAACAGCCAGTAAAGCGCGGTGGAAGCCCAACAAAACTCAAGAAAATCATAACAAACGTCGCCATCGTTTCCTTGCATCGCTTCAGAATCATGAAGAACGTAGATTTGGAATGATCTGCGGGTGTGGCGTCGAGCAGGATGCATTCGACCCCGACACCACGTCTCGCAATAAAGACCGCAGTGTTGATATGCACTCTGTCGGTGCCCTGGTTGCCAGGTTTGACAATGGCTTTGGCTTCACGTGTGCAAGCCCTGTAGCCTGTCCGCCACCTCTCGGTCTCGAACCAACGCGCACGGTCACTACAACGCTCCAGCTACGATCGCGAGATGGAAAGAGGAGTGAAAAATTCACGCTCAGCGACAATAGTGGTTTCTCGTCGACGGGGTTAAAACGTAAAGTACCATCAACGTCTTCGGGATACCCGTCTCATTCTCCTATCACACCACCATCGCCGTTCGTGAACGACTTCGCCCCAGCAAGCACATTGAAGAACACTCGAAGTCGTTCGCGCGTATCTGTCGGGTGCAACGGATGGTTCTTGAATGACGATGACCCGGCCATCGTAGGCTGGTACCGACGCGGTGAAGTCAAGCCCCACGTAACCACAATGGTATCTCGAGAAAGTGATGCGGATTTTGGCAGGAACTTGCTGAAACGATACAAGATAAACCCCCACGTTACGGGGGCGTCGCCCCCAGCATTATCACCGTCAGGGTCGTTACCAGACTTGAACTAGGGAAAATTGGCTTTAAAGTCGTACGACTCCTATCTGGTGATCACCTCCGGCGCAGCGTATGACTCTTATCGCATGAATTCCGATCAAGCGACGATGGAGCCTCGATGGGTTTAACAGTACATATCTAATGGGGAAAGTGGAGAACCGTCACCTAGCTCGTCATCTTGTACCATACGGCTCTCTTACTTGGCATTAGTTCGACAACGACCATCAACAATACCAGCGAAGCTTCAAGGGAAGAGCTTCAACTACCACCGAACCAGACCAGCTTCAATGTTACGTACTCAATGTTACATGTGCTGCAAACCTGCCAAGTTTGCTGACTGAGCTGGTTTCTGAGTTAATCTTAGTAAGTTGAAGATGGCACGAAATTAAGGAATTAATCGCATTAGTCTGGAAAGTATCCGGTTGCAAATTGCACGGAGCAAGTTGCACCTTGCAATCGACCCCGACGCAAAAATCTCCGATGGGGATGTACAGCCGTCAACAAACCGTATCTCGTGAAATCAGATTTGCAAGTGCATTCTGAGTTGGGGCGCCTATGGCACTTGCTGTATGGGGGTCCCTATGTCGGAAACTGTGGTGTCAAACAGGAGCACTTGCTCGGTAGATCGTCAATACTCCCACAGGCATTTAACATCACCTTCCACTTGGCCGCAGCATCATATAATCAAACTGGTATTGCACGTTACTCATCAATGAGCTTCCAAATGAAGTTCATTGGTGTCGGGTGAGATGCTGCACTCTATCCGCAAAAATGCCATGAGAGATGCGGAGCGATGGCGATGTGCCTTGATGAGCTGAGAGCGGACACTATAAATAACGATACAGTAGAATACCATAGAGATACGTCTGCTCTTCCAAGCGAAACTTCATGTTCATGTACATGTAGAGGCATTTTAGAGGAACCATACGGGCGCATTTTACACGTGGATACGCGCCAATTCAACCACCTCTTTCAGCAGATCCAGATCCAGGGGATTCACATGGTGAAACCTTCAAAGGCAGCTAAAACACGACTCCTCAATGATTTGCAACACGCCCACCGCATGGTGACTATGAATCAATTCCCACCGTGGTAAGCGCGTTAATCCGTGCCAACTTTTGCTGATGGGATTCCACGTCGAGATTGTCATCAAACTCGCAAGTTAGCATCACTTTGGCCTTGAGCTCTCCAGGGCTCATTCTGCATTTCATCTCCTGGCACTCACGTCTCCACTTTCGTCCCAAGAGCGTCAACGATGGCCAAGAAGCCGTTCTTCACCGCCGAGGACGCCAAGACGTCCTTCAACCTCTTCTGCTGCATCTACGGCATTGGAACGCTTGGTATGCCCGGCAACTTCGCCAGGGCTGGACCGACCATTGCCGTGATTGCCATGGCCTTCATGGCCTTCGCCAACATTTACTCGTCCGTGGCCATGTCCAAGGTGATGCTGCTCGCCCCCACGTCTGTCAAGACTTTTGGGGACCTCGGAGAATGGGCCATGGGCCAGTGGGGCCGTTGGCTCTGCATCATCTCCCAAATGGGCTCGTGTTTACTGATCCCGTGCGTGTTCCTCGTGCTCGGAGGATCACTGCTCGACGGTCTCTTCCCGGACGCCTTCGAGCAATCTACATGGACCATTCTAATGGCACTGACGGTACTGCCCGTGTGTCTCGTCCCGACACTCAAGGAAGGCTCGGGTGCTGCATTCGCAGGCTGCTTGGGCACTATCATCGCTGACGTCATCGGCGTCGGCGTCGTCATGCACGGTATGCGCGGCCACCCGAGTGTTCCGTTCCCGGAGCTTAAGTTCTCTCAGGTGGCTGGTGTCTTTGGCAATCTATCTCTTGCCTACGGTGCTGGTATCGTCATCCCGGACTTGCAACGCCAGCACAGTGACCCGACCCGTATGCCCCGCGTTGTGGGTGTCACGGTTGGCTTGATCTCGTGTCTCTTCCTGGTTCTCGCGAGTACTGCATACTCGGCGGTGGGATGCCAGATCTCGGGCAATCTACTGTTTACTATCTACCCGGACTCGGAGACTGGATTGACCAATCTGGGCTTCGCTCCTCGATGGGGCATCGTCGTGCTGGCCTACCTCTTCATGCAGCTCCACATCACCATCGCCTTCTCCGTCATCGCAAACCCGGCCTTCTACCTCGCCGAGCGTATTTTCCTGGGCATGCACAAGAAGAAGGCACACGACCTCGAGAACCCCATGAGCTACGTTGAAGTTGCCACTCCGAATGTTACACAAGAGGAACCACGACGCAGCTCCAAGATGTCGTACGTGTCGGTTGCTGACGCAGAGAACGAACATAAGGGCGACGTCGAGGCGGAGATGGCTGAATACCGTGGACTCAACACGATTAAGTACGTCGTGCTTCGTGTCATCATCATCGTCATCCTCGTGGTGTTGGCTATCGTTTTCAAGGACCACTTTTCCGACTTCGCCGACTTTGTGGGCGCGTCGTGCATCACGACGAACTGCATCCTGCTGCCGATCGTCTTCTACCTCATCAAGGCCTGGAAACGCTTACCCATGTACGAGAAGATCCCGGCCATCATTGTGACTATCGTGTGCTTTATTCTCGGCTGCTACGTCACGTACACGACCGGCAAGGCCCTTTTCGCACCTACCGAAAACGACGCTGAGTTCCCATTCTGTTCGGCTACGTACGAGAACACCGTTTACTACAACTACACTGCCGCGCACGAGTCGTAGGTACACTGAGCTCGTCTTCATGTAATGTCTGTATCCACCATGTTTTAATTGAAATACACTCTATTTCAATCTGATTCGCATTTTTCTCCTGTGCATACATGTTCTGTCAATAAACGTTAAGTACGCAGCAATCCTGTCAAAATCGTTCATTGTGCTAAGTTCACTCTAAAACTGTTTAAGTTCGCAGATGCATGATGTACACACAATTCGTACACCAAAACCTATCAAATTCTATTTAAAACATGTATCAACTATCGAGAACTTAATGTGGTCCACTCACCTGCAAAACGACTGGCGTTGGGCCTTGGTGGGCAGCTCGCCACCACCGCCTTTGTGTTCATTCTATCAGAACGGGAGATAGGAACCAGACCGAAAGGCATCCACCATGGTCAAGAACGTGCGCATCACTTACCGCCGCCGTCACTCGTACGCGACCAAGTCTAACGCCATCAAGGCTGTCAAGACCCCTGGTACGTTTTTATACAGCAGCAGCAGCTACTCAAGACGCCAACAGATACAGGAACCGTGTCGGACCTCTCTCTAGAACTGTCAGATCAACTGACACTTTCCATGTTGTGATATTCCTAAAAATTAGGTGGCAAGCTTGTTGCCCAGTACCGCAAGAAGCGTGCTGCTGGCCCCAAGTGCGGTGACTGCAAGCAGACGCTTAAGGGCATCAAGCACCTGCAGTCGAAGGAGTACAAGAACGTGAGCAAGACGCAGCGCACTGTGTCGCGCGCCTACGGCGGCTCGCGTTGCGCCCTGTGCGTGCGTCAGCGCATTGTGCGCGCTTTCCTGATTGAGGAGCAGAAGATCGTCAAGAAGGTGCTCATGGAGAAGCTCAAGAAGAGCAAGTCGGCTTAAGCGTCTCTTTTGATTTCTTTCGAGGGGGTCTTGTCCGAGGTCCTTTCTTCCCGTGTGGCTCGGTTCTAGCTTAATGCAAGTTTCATCGCCACGACCCGTTCAGCTTGCGTCAATAGCGTTGGTCTTGTTGTATTTGTTGCTGCTGCGAGGCTGGACTTGGATCTCGCTACTGCTGTTTTATGAGGGGCTATACAGGTTTTCAGATGCAAGCAGACAGCGAGTGATTTCAGGTAGCGAGGAAGGAAACTCGAGCAAGAGACGGACTTGATGCTGCGTTCGACGCCGCAGCGTTCATGCACCAGACTGATGCAGTATCCTTAGCCTTCACCATACTGTATCTTGAGGAGGGCTCTACCTTTCAGCACAGTCGGTCTGGTGCACTTTGTAGCATAGTTGGTCTGACCATTCAAAACGTTTATAGTCCACCACAGCATATAACTTACAACTGCCCTTCCTAATCAGAATGTAACCTTAAAATCCGACTGTATGTTATATCTTCTATCCAACGGTACACCGGTTTCTTTCGCAGTCCGCACGCATTTCACACCGCGCTTCCTGTCCAGGGAGGGGAGTCGTCGACTTCAACGCTCGCGATCGGCGTCTTCCCACGGCTCACTCTTGACACCAAGTACTGCATCTAAAAGCCAAGACTCTCCTCTATCTTCTCCTTCCTTCTACCGCCGTCAGCACCGCCTAAAAGCGGCACAGTCCGATGCAGTTCCAAGACCGAGAGCACGTCGAGGCATTGCTCGCCTCCCTGGTGCAGCGTCTGGACGTCAACGATGCTGCTACCCGGACGACTCGCGTATCGGAGCTGTACGCGGCTGTAGCGTCTCTCAGTCGGCAGCTGTCAGCTGAGCGCTTCGCCAAGGCCCTGGGCCAGCTCACCCCTCAGCTCTACACCTTGCTACAACGAGCCTCCGAGAGCGCGCAATTGGGCGCACTGCTGGCCATCGAGCGCCTCATCGACGTGTCTAATGAAGACCAATTCATCCGCTTCGTCAACTACTTGAGGTACTTTTTACAGCAGCCTCAAACCAGCAGGAGAGCACTACTGGCAGCTTCTTCAGCCATGGGGAAACTAGCGACCTCTAGTGTCAGTGGGACGCTCGTAGCGAGCTTCGTAGACTTCGAGGCCAAGAGAGCGTTCGAGTGGCTTCAAGAGGGACAGCCAGGCACTCACGCAGCCAGGAACGAGGCACTAGTGAGTCAACGACGATTGGCAGCGTGCTTCGTGCTGCGAGAACTGGCTCAGGCAGCCCCCACACTGTTCCATGTGAACTTAACCACCTTCTTCCAGAGCATTTGGGGAGCAGTGAGAGACCAGAAGGTCGAGATCAGAGAGGCCGCGACCAGCGCACTAGCAGCGTGTTTGCAGCTGATTACTAGGAGACAGACGCGACACAGAGTGCAGTGGTACTGCAAGGTGTATGACCAAGTGTTTGAAGGTTTGGCTCTGCGTCCCAGTGCTTCGGGATCGAGCTCTCCGCCTAGTACTGGCCAGACATTGGCCTCATGGGAGTGTGCTCATGGATCTTTACTCGTCATCGGAGAGCTGATCGCCAATACAGGACGATTCATGGTCCCGAGATTTCGAGAGGTGTGTGATACGGTGCTGAGATACAAGGACGCCAAGGAGAGACTGGTGAGTCGTGCTGTGTCGAGACTGTTGCCGCAGTTGGCGGAGTTTTGTCCGGGAGCTTTCGTGCAGTACTATTTGGATATCTGTGTGGCGCATTTGACCAAGCGGATCTTGGAGTATTCAGCGCCGCCGTCGGAGCGTGGCGTAGCGTTCTTAGCTATGGGCAGACTGTCGTTGGCTGTGGGTGATGCGTTGCTCCCTCATCTTCCTCCTATTCTGAAATTGGTGAAGGAATCGCTGGCGCCACATACTGGATCGAAACGCAAACGAGCTCGCAACAAGCTGTTCTGCGTCGAAACTCTCACATGTGTGGCCAATATGTCGCGAGCTTTAGGACCACGATTCGAGCCGTTCCTGTTCCAGGATGGAGTGCTGGAGACTATGATGATTGGCGGGCTTAGCGACGAGCTGATTGATTCTCTTGCCGAGGTTGTTGCCAGTGTACCAAGCGCGCTTCCTTATGTCCAAGAACGGCTGCTAAATGAGATCTCTGGCATCCTGCGTGGCACCCCGTTCTCGCTGGGTAGCGGTGGTGCCGTCTATCCACCTGGAAGTGGTGGTGTAGCAGGCAGTTCTACTAGTGGAGACGGCGGTGAGCTGACACTGGATGCATCGTACTATGACACTGCCACTGAAGCTCCTCCCGTAAAGCAAACATCCGTCCAAGCACTGTTTTCGTCGATGAAGCGAGGCTTTTCCAGTGCTGAGGATGATCCGTCCAGTGGGAGTGGCTCATTGATGATCAAGGGCGAGACGGGCGACGAGATTGATACGATTTTGTTGTCTTTACGTACGCTGAGCTGCTTTGACTTCAGTGGCAGCTTCTGTCTGTTGCCATTTGTGCGCGACTGCGTTGCTTTGTATCTGAAGAACCCGGATGCACGTATTCGCAAGCAGGCAGTGATCACGTGTAGCAAGCTCCTGCTGCCATCACCTGATTCTCCAGATACAGCGTTAATGTCTTCGTGGAGACACGTGAAGAAGCGTGGACCCAGCGGACGTGTGATTGATCTTGTGCTCACACAACTGCTTCAAGTTGGTATCTCGGATATGGATGTGGCCGTACGAAGGAGCGTTGTGGAGTCCTTGGATGCACGCTTCGATGAGCTGTTGAGTCAGGAGACGCACTTAAAACTGATCTTCCTGCTGTTGAATGACGAGAACGCCAATATTCGCGAACGCGCGATGCAATTACTGGAGCGCTTAGCGCCTCGCAATCCGGCTTTCGTGATGCCGTCATTGCGTCGTGTGATAATCCAACTGGTCACAGAGTTACAGCACACGTCTGATCTTCGAATGCGCGAGGACAGCACCCGTCTTCTGGGACACCTTATTCGTGGTGCGCAGCATTTGGTTGACCCGTACGTTGTACGTATCCTTGAGGTTCTTCTACCGATTCTTGTACGTGGCAATGCCCCATTGACGATGGCAGTCTTGGTTACTCTTGGTGAGCTGGCGTTGGTGTCGCGTACGCAGATCGCTGCATACGAACGCTATCTCTTCCCGCTTATCATCCACACACTACAAGACCACTCATCCATTGAGAAGCGACAAGTGGCGTTGCAGACATTAGGTCAACTGGCGGGTAGTACCGGCTGCGTGGTTCGTCCGTATCTGGCGTCACCCAAGTTATTGGAGATCTTTCTCAGTCTGTTACATCACAACGTGGGCAGCCCGTGGTCTCTGCGACGTGAGGCAATGAGAACTATCGGCATTCTCGGTGCATTGGACCCGTACAAGTACAAGCTGTGTATCTCGAGAGCCTCGTTGCGACAAGCTAACGAAGTCGCGTCCACGACCGGTACATCGGCGACTAAGGAAGAAACGGAGAAGAACGCGGACACTGCGCCACTCGGCCTGTCAAAATCGATTGCTGGCTCTGCGGCATCACAATATCCAACGTTGGAAATCGACTTAAAGGCTTTGGGCGTAACGATCAACCTCGCAAGCTTCGACCGCAAGGCAACGAGCGACGCACTGGATGAGAAACAGCAGATCGAGCTGCAATTGTTCACTGCTGCGCCTATTGGAACCAGGAAAATTGACGCCGGTGCAGGCGCTGGCACGTTGGGTATTGGCTCGCAATCCTCTCATCCTATCAGTGGCGCAGCTGGAGTTTCTGCAGGGGCTGCGTCGTCTTCGCTATCCTCCTCGTCACGGAAGAAACGGCAGATCGGCTCGATCGGCATGAGTCTAAGTGACGATTCCTTTGACTTCGAGAGTTCGTTGATGGACAACGAACTGGAACTGGATCCCACTGAATTGTCTCCAGCGTCGGAGGCGTATTTCCCTACGGTGGCTATTCACGCGCTACTGCGCATTCTACGCGAACCATCACTGAACGCTCACCACCACGGCGTCATCCAGGCCATCATGTTCATCTTCAAGAGTCTCAGCACGCAATGTGTGCCATTTCTCAAGTATATCTTGCCGCCATTCTTGCGGGTTCTTTCGCGTGGTGAACCGCGACTTCGCGAGTCGCTTTTCCTGCAACTCACGACGCTGATCTCCATCGTCAACGCACACATGAAGCCATTTTTCCCGCCGATTATGGTGCTCGCGCTGCGGTTCTGGGGGTCGCATTTGACGCAGATTGTACGTCTCGTAGAGAAAATCTCGCAGGCGGCGCCGCACGAGTTCCGTACCCAGTATTTCCCCAAGTTACTGCCTAAACTACTTGAGGTGCTTCAGCCGCATTTCGGATTAGGCGGAGCTGCCGACGGTGAGCTTGCTGGAGCTGGCGCAGGTGTAAGCGGAGCAACACAAGGCTCTGCAGACGGTGTGAGTGTTGTTGGGGGCAGTGGAGATCATCATGCACAAACAGGTGACAGCACGTCGGGTGGATCCAATGATCAGGTGTCCAGTACCTACGACATTGTACAGAATGGCAGCGCGGATGGCACTGCTGCCGTTGCAGTGGCAGCGATCCAAGTGCAAGTGGTGCAGTCCTTGATTGTGTTTGGCGATGCTGTGGAGGACTACGTGTATCTGGTGGTGCCTGCACTTGTGCATCTCATGGAAAGCTTGGATACTCCACTTGAAGTGAAGATCACTACTGTCTACGCTCTAGCGCGTATATGTGTGGTTGCCAACTTTGAGCAGTATGCGGGACCAAGACTGCTGCAGCCTCTTGCACGTGTGGCATCGCAGGTTTCAGCCAAGGGGGCGTTCTTCTTCAGTCGCTCCAGTAGCAATGCTGCCGTCACTGTGAGTGGTGGCTCCCATGTACAAGGATCGAATGGAAGCGGATCGTCGGGCGCAGCAGCGGCACGGATTGCTACGTCCAAGTCCGAGGCTACACGTTTCTCCGAGGTGATGCTGTATGCCCTAGGAGCTCTGGTGTTCCAGCTGCAAGCAGAAGTCTTAAGTTTTGAGCCATTGATGCAGCAGATCATCGCGTCACTACCGTTCTCGCACCGCGGCAATCTTGCAACGGCTGCTAATGATACTGAAGGTGGCAGTCCCTCTTCATCACCACAAGCCATGGTACAACGGATCGCTCAGGCACTGGAGAGTTTGCGTCGAGGCGCTCGTGTGCCTCGAGCGTTCCTGATCGACCCGGCGTTTATGACGTCTACTCTACGCAAATTCTCCACCGAGCTACAGGCGCAGACTGCATCATCGATGACTCCAGCGGCGTCTCCACCGACAAGTGTTCGATTGCACGTCAACCAACAGAATCTGCGACGAGCGTGGGAAGCTTCGCAACGCAGCACGAAGGAAGACTGGCTCGAGTGGATGCGACGCTTCTCGATCGAATTGCTGCGTGAATCCCCCAGCGCTGCACTGCGTTCTTGCTGCGCGCTAGCCCAAGCGTATAACCCGCTGGCGCGTGCATTGTTTAACCCAGCATTTGTGTCTTGCTGGAACGAGCTGTACGAGCAGTACCAGGATTATTTGGTTCGAGCACTGGAGACTGCTTTCCAAAGCGACACGATACCTGCAGAGATACTGCAGACGCTGTTGAACCTGGCGGAGTTTATGGAGCACGACGTGGAGGCGCTGCCTATTGACATTCGAGAGCTTGGAGAGTTGGCGCAGAAGTGTCACGCGTATGCGAAGGCGCTGCATTACAAGGAGTTGGAGTTCCACACTTCGCCCAGCACGTGCATCGAGGCGCTTATCTCTATCAACAACCAGCTTGGTCAACCAGAAGCAGCCGTGGGTATCTTAAAGTACGCACAAGCACATCACAGTCGTGTGATCCAAGTGAAGGAGACGTGGTTCGAAAAGCTGCAAGACTGGCGCGCAGCTCTTGCGTTGTACGACCGACGACTGCAGTTCGCCAAGCAACAAGGTGGAGAGAACGAAACACTAGACATTGAGGTTTGCATAGGAAAGATGCGGTGCTTGGAGGCACTGGGCATGTGGGAAGAACTGAGTGCACTGGCTGCACAGGTGTGGGCTGCTTTGCGCTCACCAGAGCGTAGTCCGAGCAAATCTAGTGCCCCGCCGCCGCGAAGTCGCCCATTGTCTGCTGGCCGGACTGCATCGAGTAGCTCTGGTGCTGGCCGGGGTCTCCTTCGCCAAGGGAGCAGTAACTACGGTTCGTCTTCGTCGTTGGCTTCAGCCAGTGGCCCTCCGTCATCGTCGTACCAGCTTGGAGATGACCGTGGCGATGAAGGTAAAGCGCTTCGACGTGTGGCGATGCTTGGTGCTCGAGCGAGTTGGTGTCTGTCGCAATGGGACAGCATGACGCAATACGTGACGGAGTGTGCAGCTCAAAACGACAAAAGCAACGCTAATAGTGCGGTTATTTCTCGAGCTGCTAACGGTAATGGACAAGGCTACGGCTACGGCCACACTCACGGCCACGGAATCTTCGGAGCAGATGAAGATGTCACGGAGTTGTCGCTGTATGAGTCCGTGTTGGCCGTGCATCGCGGCAACTTCGAACAGGCAGTGAAACTCATCGATGTCACGAGAAAGACGCTGGATACGAAGCTTGGAGCTCTTGTGGGCGAGTCCTACAGCCGCGCATACCGCAGTATGGTGACTCTGCAGCAACTCAGTGAACTGGAGGAGGTCGTGACGTACAAGAAGCTGCGAGCTCAGATTTCTAAAGGTGAAGAAGCTGCTCGATACAAGCGCCACTTGATGCGTATGTGGCATGACCGTCTATCAGGCTGCAAGCGCGTGGTGGAAGTGTGGCAGCAACTGATTGCCGTCCGTGCGTTGATCCTGTCGCCACACGAAGACATCGACACGTATCTGCAGTTTGCCAGTCTGTGTCGGCAGTCAGGGAACCTCTCGCTGTCGCTCAAGATATTCACCAACGCGCTGCACGTGCACGGCGGTGCAGGATCCAATGGTACCGGCATCTCGGAGATGTTAAGTGTGGCTCCGTCCAGCTCAGCAGCCACTTCCTTCGGATTCGGAGAAAAAGACCGCAATCGCGTGGCCTTCGCCTACTTGAAGCACCTCTGGGCTGCCGGACAGAAGCAGGAAGCTCTGTCAGACTTGCATCGTTTGGTGGTACGTATCTCATCCATGGCTCGACATCGTTCCCAGCCTCCAGGTGGTATGGGTGGTATGCCGTCTCCCGCTCCAGCGATGATGCCAATGCGAAGCGAAGAAGAAGAGCTGCTTGTCAAGT
Organism: Phytophthora nicotianae INRA-310; assembly: GCF_000247585.1. Taxonomy (NCBI): domain Eukaryota; phylum Oomycota; class Peronosporomycetes; order Peronosporales; family Peronosporaceae; genus Phytophthora; species Phytophthora nicotianae. Next base: position 799,622 of record NW_008649010.1, on the reverse strand, counting down.
GTCACTTGAAGATGGCCGAGTGGCAGTTGGCAGTGCACGACCAGCAGATCGAACATGTACCGGTGGAAAGTGTGCTGTCTTCTCTACGGTTATGTACTGAACTGGAGCCGCGTAGCTACAAGGCGTGGCATGCGTGGGCTTTGATGAACTTCCAGGTCGTCGAGCACTCGACGCACAGCCAGCATATCTCTGCGAACGCGACTGCATCGGCTGTAGCGGCTTCAGCTTCCGTGGCTCCCTACATTGCTCCAGCAATTGAAGGTTTCTTCCGGTCAGTTGCGTTGGGTCGCAGTCGTTGGGCTGCTAACGTACAGCAGGATATTCTACGTGTGCTGACGCTTTGGTTCGCTCACGGCCACCGCACCGACGTGCATGCAGCCTTAGAGAAAGGTTTCCGGTCCGTGAGTATCGAGACGTGGCTCATTGTGATCCCACAGCTGATTGCTCGTATCCACACGCCATACCCACGTATCCAGAAGCAACTCCATCGTTTGCTGGTGGCTGTAGGCAAGCAGCATCCCCATGCTCTCATCTATCCGCTGTCTGTAGCGCTCAAGTCGTCGGTGAGTGAGCGTCAGCAAGCAGCAGAAGCCATCATGAGCACCATGCGGACCAACTACGTGGAGCTCGTGGACGAGGCGTTGCTTGTGAGTCGAGAGCTCATTCGCGTTGCCATTTTGTGGCATGAAATGTGGCACGAAGGACTGGAGGAAGCTTCGCGGTTGTACTTCGGTGAACACAATGTGGACGGCATGGCGGAAGTTCTGCGGCCACTGCACGCCATGATGGAGCGAGGCCCAGAGACGCTACGTGAGGTGAGTTTCCACGGAGCCTTTGGTCGAGATCTACGCGAAGCCAACGAGTGGCTGCAGCGGTTCCTAAGCAATCGACGCAACGAATCAGACCTGAATCGCGCGTGGGATCTGTACTACCACGTCTTCCGTCGTATCAACAAGCAGCTGCCGCAGATCACGACGCTGGAGCTTCAAGTGGTGTCTCCCAACTTATTAGCAGCGAGAAACCTGCAACTGGCTGTGCCTGGAACATACCGTGCTGGCCACGCTATCGTCAAGATCGGCAGCTTCTTGCCAACTGTGGCAGTTATCACGAGCAAGCAGCGACCTCGTCGTATCACGATCGTGGGCTCCAATGGGTTGGAGTACATGTTCCTATTAAAGGGCCACGAAGATTTACGTCAAGACGAGCGAGTGACGCAGCTCTTTGGCCTGGTGAACGCGCTGTTAATCAACGATCGCAACACGTCCAAGAAGGACCTAAAGATCCATCGCTACCCGGTCATCCCGTTGTCTGACAACGCCGGTATTGTGGGCTGGGTGCCTCATTGTGATACGCTGCACCAACTGATCCGCGACTACCGTGAAGCTCGCAAGATCCTGCTGAACATTGAGCATCGCTTGATGCTGCAAATGGCCCCGGACTACGACGCGTTGACGCTACTGGAGAAGGTGGAGGTGTTCCAGTATGCGCTGGAGAACACAGCAGGCCAGGACTTGTACAAGGTGCTGTGGCTCAAGTCGGAGAACTCGGAGGTGTGGCTGGATCGACGCACCAACTACACGCGGTCTCTTGCCGTCATGTCGATGGTGGGCTACATTCTTGGACTGGGCGATCGGCACCCGAGCAATCTGATGCTGCACCGCTTTACAGGAACGATCGTGCATATCGACTTTGGTGACTGCTTCGAGGTTGCGATGGATCGAGAGAAATACCCCGAGAAGATCCCGTTCCGACTGACACGGATGCTGACGAACGCGATGGAGGTGAGTGGGATCGAAGGCAACTTCCGCTTCTCGTGCGAGAGTGTGATGGCAGTGCTGCGTGAGAACCGCCACAGTCTCATGGCGATGCTGGAAGCCTTTGTGCACGACCCGCTGATCAACTGGCGTCTGCTGTCGGCGACGAACGTGCAGGCTTCGAGTCACGCTGGCAGTTCAGTGGCGTCTAGTGTCGTGTCGTCTTCGGTAGTTTCCAGTGCGATGAGTATGGACAGCGAGAGCGACTATGAACCGTCTGAAGCCTCTTCTCATGGACAGTCGGAGTATTCGTCCGATAATTCTTCTCATGGACCGTATGATGATTCCTCACATGGACCATCAGAAGCTTCGTCGCATGGACCTTCGGAGGCCTCGACGCATGGTCCAGAAGAGGAGGCACCGCATCGACGTAGCGAGAGTATCTCGATCCCCGATCCGACACCTTCATCGACAGCTACACTATTGGATGATCGAGATGAACCTCGACCTGTTACCAGTAAGGAGAGGAAAGAAGAGAAGGAAGATGAGAAGAAAGAGAGCGATGGACCAAGTGCTGAGGAGAACAAGGCTGAAGATGCTGATACGAATACTCAACAAGGACAGCAACTTCCTCCGCGGCCTGCGCCACGTCAAGTCAGCGCCAGTTTGGCTGCTCCGCGTCAGTTGCCTCCACGACCCAAAGAGGAGACAGCGCCACCTCCACTACCGTCGTCGTTGTCGTCGCGTCCGATGAGTCTCAGTAAGTCGATCCCGCTGCCGATGCGCAAGCTTCCGCCTCGTGCACCTGCCAATCGTCTTCGCGAGGATACGATCGATGAGAACGAGGAGTCCAATGTCGTTGAGAAGATCGACTACACGACTACAAACCTGCATGCAGAGATCTCGTCCTTAGCGGCCAGCGTATCCAGCGTTGGCCACTCGAGCTTGAGTCGCAGTTTCTCCGTCACACAGGCTCAGATCCAGGCGCAGGCTCAGATACGACAGCAACGACAAGCTGAGCACGGCCAGACAACTCAAGGCGAGCGTCAGCCAGTGGCGCCCAGTACACCGCTGGGCCCCCCACCACGAATGGCTCCGGCCGCGTCGACCTCGTTTGTGTCTGTGACGGCGGCTGCGCACATCCCGCCGTCCTCGGAGACTGTCCCGCCGTCAGTGGCCAACAACGATTTGCACGCCAACCGCAGCGTCCGCGAACGCGAGCTGCTAAATGCTCTAGGACCCGAAGGTACCGCAGCGCCGCGCGTTGCATTGAACGAGAAGGCTGTGGCCGTCATTCGACGTGTACAGGCGAAACTGTCCGGCCGCGACTTTGAAGGCGACGGCGGCGAGCCACTCGATGTGAGTGCGCAGGTGCAGCGTCTCATCTCACAAGCCACCTCGCATGAAAACCTCTGCCAGTGCTACATCGGTTGGTGTCCCTTCTGGTAACTAAATGCCCTGCAACTTGCAAGCAAAATAAGATAAGTGTGCATCACTGCAACAAGCACGCGATCAATTATTCATCGCGAAAACATTGCCCAACGCTGTTGGGCCCGGTAACTGTGCTGGGTGATTCAATGCCCATCAAAATTCGGTAACCAACGTCGTTTCGTTGGTGATGAATTGCCAGAGAGATGGCACGAGGTTGTACATGATACTTGTTGCAAGTAGCAAAGCTGTATCATGGTTGCCTGACAGCAACCCACGTGTGCAGATGGTCTGCCAGAACTTCCGCGCACGTAAGTAAAAAGCAGAAAACGTTGAAATGGATTCCAAAGTTACTATGGATAATACAGCGTTCGCACCTCGTCCAGCAAACTTGGCCCATGCTTTGCAGCTGGGAGGATACAGTCCATTGGAGACACGACACACGCACCACCTCCCCTTGATTCAATGCTTTAGCTCCGTCCTTCGCTCTTACGGCGCTGGCGGAGCGATCGCTTGCGGCTGCAATTCAACGCCACGCGAACCGAACAGCGCCCGTTTCTCGATCTGCAAGTCCAGATCCAGCTTACGGTTTCGCAGTTGCTCCGCGCTCTTCTTCCTCTTGAGCAGAGGCCGGATCGGAAGCGTCCAAATGGATCCGCTCTTGCTCTTCGAAGAGCGCGTACGGCCTCGTTCTCGGCCACGCACGTTCACTGTCACACCCGTCGTGGGTGGCAGCGGGGCCGAGTGAGGGCGACGGGACGCGCGGCCGCTGGCAGCCAATGCAGCGACGGCCTCGGCTGGCTCACGCGGCTGGGATCTAGTAGCCGCGTTCTCGTTATTAAGCACAAGTGTGTCGCAAACGACACAGACCTTCTGCGGTTTCTTCAGACCGTAGAGCGGCACAGGACGGCGCGTGTTGCTCGTGCACTGCAGACAGCAACTCTCTCGGCATTGGCGGCAGTGGTGTCGACGCCTGTGCAGCGCCTGACCGAATTTCTTGCCACACACGTAGCATCCCGCACTCTTAGAGAATGGCGGGGCCACCACCACACCCGCGGCAATTGCAGCCGCTTCCCGCCGGGCGCGCTTTACCTGGCGACGACGGAGACGCACACGGTCCTTCTCGGCCTTGCGAGCCATGCGGATACGCGTCTTAGCTGCCTTCTTGGCCTGCTTAGCGGCCTGGCGGTTGCTCTTCTGGACCGCCTTAAGCGCCTGCTCGGTCTGTTTCTGCGCCTTCTCCTCCTGGCGCTTAGCCGCTTTGCGCTCCTTTGCCGCGCTCTTGCGCTGCGCCTTGGCCGCGCGCTCGAGCTCCTTAAGGTTGCGCTGTTGCGCCTTCTCGGCCTCGGTCTTTTTCAGCTTGAAGAAAGCCATCAGAGTGATGGTAGGCGGCGATGGATGGACGTAGGCTCGAGCCGGCAAATTGCCAAGTGAGAAGGAGGGCGGCCTTTTGTGTGGCTCGAGTGATGGAAGGCGAGCCGCCCTACACGGCAACGGTTGCCTGAGAGTGTACAGCGGGATCAAGGATGGGGGCGGACCATCACTTCAACATCAGCGGATGTATAAGGATATTAAATCGTAAAGGAAGTGAATGTCAATACTGGATAAGGCTTTTGAATTAAAGAAATATCGAGGGGTAGAAAAAAATATATTCTGAAAGGAGTTAAGGATTTCTTAGTTATCAGGCATCAGTTAAAAGGCGGATTTGGTCTTACCACGGAGACCAACGTGCCCCTCTATCGATCGATTCCTATGAACTCCGCCGGAAAACTAAATGGAAGACACTCGAGATGCATTGCATCACGTCTCTGATTCCAAGCGATGCCACGCATAGAGTATTCGAGCTTTGTACGGTACACGCATGACGTTCCACTAATTTTAGTGAACGTTACGAAGTTTCGTCAAGGTTTTCACGTCTTGAACCACGCTCACGTCCTTTAGTCGAGCCCAGTTCCCCAAAATTCTGCATCTCCTACGCCACTAACGATCAAACTTACATGTTAACTCGAACATTCACGCGGTTTATGCCGCACATCGCAGCAAGCAACATCGTTGACATTCCCATTCGCTTGTTACTCGCCCCGAAGGACGACTACGCCAGTGGCCTAGTCGATTTTAAAGAATTTGCGATGAAGGACAGAATGCTGGAGAGAATTCTGTTGGTAACTGACGCGTAATTCGATACAAGAAACGAGTTTTTGGAGGGTTTTTAAACGCTCCAAAAACTCACCAAACAGCGATTTTTGAGGACAGTTACGGCAGGTTCGGTATTCCCGGTGAGTGCGGGCAATGACGAATATTCGGTCTGCAAGTCTTGGCAAATCAGGCCTAAGCGGTTAATCATGGTAGTTATGCTGGCGTATCGGATTTGGGTAATCACTACATGGAGAAACCTTTGGAATCACACAAGAGATTCTCTCTATTCTGTAGGACAAAGGAAAGAAGCAGGAGATGCGGTAGCTAATGCATACGGGGTCTCTGATTTGGTAGTCTTTGTCGCCGTCCTGGCTGGAGGAGTCCTCGTGACGAGGACGGTATGAATAACATTCACTACGCCCCGAAATAATCAAAAGACTAGTCGTTAGAATCAGTGTGAACCGCAAGAGAAAGCGCTACGCATGAGCATCATCAACACCATTCAAGTGCTGCTAGAAAGTCAAAGCGCATTAAATTCGCCACCAAGACTCAGCTACTTACTTTTTGGGCGCTATACATCTTCGTGATCACCACTATGACCTGAACAGTCGAACGTTCATCGATTACTCAAAAACTAGAACACACCATAGCTATGCAGAATCGATCAAATCTCTGACTTGTTCGTCGATCGGTTAATGTGGGACACCGTTAATGTCCAACTACGCCAACGTAAAGTTGGCGAAGCCAGCGACAATCACAGTAAAACCCTTACTTTTTATTCGATCACACTCAAAATCCAGACATTTATGTTGAGTTTTAAGCTTCTGGGCCACAACATCATCGGTTACCGAACATTGTAAACGATCACCGCTTCAAATCAATACCAGTGCAAAACTCTTTAGCGTCGCTTAGATAACGCCACTGCCGTCGCCACAGTCAGACCACCAAGCAAGATTGCCAGCAAAGGCGAGTAGTCTGAGTGCTTTTGTGGCAAACCAAGCCAGTGCGCAAAAATCCCGTTGAAATCGTTCGAGTACACCGGCTTGTTGCGTTTCTTGGACGTCTGCATGTTCTCAATATCTCGCTGGATCATCTTGGCTGCAATCGGGTGGTAGAGCGACTTGCACTCATCGAAAATCGCAGCACCGCGTTCAACGCCCAGCGCCGCACACAAGTCTCGGAAGAGAGGTCTCACGAACTTCATACGGCCCTGTTCCTTTAAGAATTCGACAGTACGGTCGAGCACGCGAAGATCACATGAGCGGAGAGACAACGTGAACCAACGGAAACGCAGCTCTGAGTTGTGTGTCGTACTCAGATGATGGTGGGCGAACGCGTCAATAGCGTCCAAATGGGCCTCCGTGAGTTTAGTATGACTACCAGTCTGTAGCAGTAGCAATGTATCCAGCAGCAGAATCCACAGCGAGGCCGGCCATTTACGCAACACACTCGGTGCCAGGACTTTAGCCCACTTCTCTTCATCAATTGCTGTCATCATCTTCTCTCCGAGCGCTCGAACTTGACTGATAATCGACGTGTCGAACTTGTTTTCGATCAGAGGCATCCCCGTTGAGAAGAACCAGCCGTCCCAGTCGATCTGGCTGAGCCATTCAGGGTACGCTGCAAAGTGTTTCTCGAAGAACACACGGAAATCTCGAGAAGTGAGGGTCTGGAACTTGAATTTCTGGATATAAGCCTGAGCGAACAAGTCGAACTCGTCAGACCCCACAACAGTCGACAAATAGTGCAAAAAGTTGAAGCCCTTCTCATAAGGTACACGTGAGAACACATCGTCCGGGTCAACACCCTCCGTATTCGGTACCAGTGCTGTATACGGGTGTGAAGGCCCGAAAGACTGAATGGCTTCAACAAGACCACGCATGCCCAGAGCAGCCTTGAGGTCGTACGTCTTGGGGTCATTGTGGATCTTGGCTACAATCTTCCGTTCGAGCCACACCGTCCAGCCTTCGTTGAGCCAGAAATCACTCCACGTCGCATTCGTCACCAGGTTGCCAGTCCATGAGTGGGCAATTTCATGTGCCACAACGTCAGCCAACGATCTATCGCCGGCAAGTAGCGTTGGGGTCACAAAAGTTAAACACGGGTTCTCCATCCCTCCATAAGGGAATGACGGGGGCAGACAGACCAGATCGTATCTCTTCCACAAGTATTCCTGTCCAGTAATCTCCTCCGCTGCCTGTAAAAACGCCTCAGTCTGTGCAAACTCGTGAGCTGCTCGAGTGACAACCCTCGGTTCGGCCCACACTTTCGTTCTCGGGCTCAATTCGACGCTCTCCATGCGTCCAGCGGCAATTGCCAGGAGATACGATGGAATGGGTACATTTTGTCGGAAACTCCACTTTTTGGTTTGCTCGTGATCATCATTCTTGATGTGGCCATGAGCAATTGCACTCATAAGTACTGTACACCATTGAGGCACTGTGACAGTTGCAGAGTATGTCAACTTGGCTGCTGGGGTATCGGGACACGGCACTACACTGCGCGCGTGGATAGCTTGGCATTGAGTGAACAGGAACGGGTGCTCCTTGCCTGCAGTCAAGGACGGAGCGAGCCACTGCAGGCCGCTGGACTGCGCTGACGTGCTGTAGCTTACTCGGACGGTGGTGGACAAGCTGGAAATGGGTACACTTAGTGCACGTCCGAACACAGAGTGTTGATCACTCAGGGTGAAATCGTCGACATTCACTCCGTCCACTGATACACTGGCAATACTCAGAAATTGCGTATCGAGAATCAGAACGGGGGACTTGGATGTGCCCGTGTAGGTGAACGTGTACTCGGCGAATCCCTCGAGCTGCTGACGCTCAAAGTCGATGGCTAACGTCCATTGAAGATGGCGGTACAGCACCTCGTCCAGGTTCGCGAACGACTGCGAGCGCAGCGAGGGGGAGGCTACAGAAGTAGCCATAACGACAGCAACGACGAAGATGCGATTTTGGACTTTGATTGGCTCATCAAAACAAATGATGTGACAGACACCAAATATCAGAATTAATCAGTGTACAAAACACCAAGTGTAGCCATGCCGCGAAAGGACGCAAAACCTGCAACACCTGCATTGTTACATCTTGGTGACGATGATCCCCCCGCAAAGCTCACTAGTGAAGTACAATAACCCGATCCTTGTAAGTTCTAGCAAGGATAAGGCACTACTGAAAGGTAAAAGGCCTGGCGCTACCAAGTTCGGAAACCAGCCGCCGAATGGTGACTCGAATGGATCAGGGGCTCCACCAGTACTCAAGCCGACGGTGTTCACCGGCAGTAACACTCACAGTGGTAATCCTACGGAAGATATACTGAATTCGATCCTACCACCGAAAGAATGGACCGAAGACGGACAGCTGTGGGTACAATATGTGTCGAGTACCCCAGCAACAAGACTGGATGTGGTGAATCTGCAAGAGCAGTTGGATCTGAGACTGCAACAGAGGCAGGCAAGGGAGACCGGTATCTGTCCCGTTCGAGAAGAACTCTACGCTCAGTGCTTTGGTGTGTTGTATTATAATTGATTTAGGTGGGTTTTAGAACGTTCTAATAGCTCTTTGGTACGTGTAGATGAGCTGATCAGACAGATCACGATCAACTGCTCAGAGCGAGGATTGTTGCTGCTACGTGTGCGTGACGAGGCACGGATGACCATTGCTGCTTACCAGACGCTGTACGAGTCCAGCATCGCGTTTGGAATGCGTAAAGCGCTTATGGCTGAGCAGAAGAAGATGGAAGCAGAGCAGCAGATCCGCACCCTCGAAGGTGAACTACGAGACTTGACGTCGCAGATTGAAGAGCTGAGCACGAGATGTGAGGCTGTGGCACGTCGCGAGGAGGAGAAGAAGGCTCAGGATGAGAAGAAACATCAAGAAGAGGTGGAATTGCTGCGTAAGAACAACGATCAACTCAAAGCGAGTCTTGAGAGCATGTTAGCTGCTCCCAAGTAGAGTCCTGATAGATGATACGGGAGGTTTGGTTCTATTAAATGCATTTAAAACTTTTCTATTCTTCTCTTCTGCCTCAAAACTACTCTATATACATCTTCTTGTTGAGGTTAGTTGGGTAATCTCTCCGAGACAGGAACCTCGATAGGTAGGAGGCCATCGGGACGACATGAGCCGTGTAAGAGAGCTAGCATGTGTTGTTCCGCGCCGTCTGCCAGTGCTCCAAGGTGATACCCTCCTTCCAAAACCGACACAAGTCTCCCATCACAGCATTCCCAGGCCAAAGTACACAACTCTTTCGTGATCCAGTAAAAATCGTCGGCCTCCAGTTGGAAATCTGCCAGCGGATCACGCGATGAACCATCGAAGCCCATGGATATTATCAACAATTGCGGACAGAACTCTCGCACTCGAGGAAGTACTGATGCGGTGAATTGTTCACGGTATTTCTGAGAAGTACAGCGTGCTCGCAAAGGAACATTTAGCAGATTCCCGTGCTTGCCCTTTTCACAGGCAAAACCCGAGCTTGGGAAGCACGGAGCTGCCTGATGCATCGACACATAGAGCAGTCTCGGTTCTCTTTTGGCAATATCCTGTGTGCCATTGCCATGATGCACATCGACATCCACAATCGCCAATCGAGTCAGTCCATGCTTCTCAACTGCATGCAGTGCAGCCACTGCGACGTTGTTAAACACGCAGAAACCCATGGCTCGACACCGTTCTGCATGGTGTCCAGGCGGCCGTACAGCACAGAAGGCATTGCGGATCGCATTATCCGTGTTCATGACTTTATCCACCGCCAGACACGCTCCACCCGCTGCAACTCTCGCCGCTGCCAACGTGTGTCTCATGAGAGTCATATCGTCTCCCAGTTCCATGTATTCATATTGCTGATAATACTCCTTCTTGCCCTGAATAGTCGGGATCCTACTAGCTCTCGGACTAGCCACATAATCCTCTGTGACTCCATTGAAGCGCTTCAACATGTCCAGTGCGTTCATGCTGCGCTCCACCTTATTGCTCATACCTGTCACCATATCCACGTACACCTCTCCGTGTGCACGTTGTAGCTGTTCATCTGTGGCTGTAGGTAGCACCATCTCCGTTTGTAGTCGCGGGAATCTCTCCCTTATGCGTTTTAGCACAGCTTGCACGCGTTCAGGTCGTTCTACCCGTCCAGGAATGCGGTGTTTTAGACAAATATCGCTGGAGAGCAACAGACTGCGTGACCCATACAGCATTGCGGTGGCTATGGAGTGCCAGGCGCGACATACGAGGAGCAGCGACGCACATTCGCGAGACGTCAGGAGGCCCGAGAGCAGCAGCACGCGCAGCATCAGAAAGTGATGGAGGACGGATGATAGGCATATATTTATAGCTGCGTGTTTGATCTGATTGGCTGATAATCAAAAGTGAAATTTACCGAATTACATTTCAGTAAAAAAAAAAAACTGCAGGAGGCGGATATTTTACGTAGAGATGGGGCCGTATATCCGCGTGAAGAGAAGGAACCAGACCGTGTTCCTGGACGTGCAGCTGACCGACTCGTTCCTCAGTGTGAAGGAGAAGCTGGGCTCCATCTTCCATCTGCCACCCACGAGTATCCAGCTCTGGCAGGGACTTAACCAGGTGAGCAGAGCAGAAATATCCGACGTAATTTTTTTTTTTTGGTGGATATTATTTACTAACTTAATAATTGTATTTACATACTTGCCAGAAAGAGGGCAAGGAATTTGCAGACGCCGCAACGCTGGCGGACCACGAGCTACAGAATGATGCGGTGATCTACATGTGCTGGAAGAAAGAGAGTACGACCGGCTTTAATTCGTTTATTTTGCTTATTGTGAACTTACACATTTATTATTTTTATGATTTGATAGACTCTGACCAGTGGGAGGAATTGAGTGTTACCAAGGTTGAAGCGATAGATGCTGGAGATGTCTCGGCTGGTGGATCTGCAGGAAGCGGGGCGAAGGCCGAGTAAAACTGGGCTGTTGAGATTTTTTTCATTTCAAGTTTCGAAGAAATGAGCTTCTTCAGCAGCAAAGTATTTTTCAGCAGGAACTCACAGATCAAGTGGACAATTAGTAGGGTACCTCGACAAATGCATTCTAATAACACTACTGAAGTGGAGTATATTATGGATGCAGTGTCATGTTGGCGTGAGTGTCAGAGCAGGGAGAGCAGGGGTTACTTACGTACTGTGGGCAATTGGTCTCATTATGGTGAAATCTCGCAACATACAAGATCCAGCAGAGGGACTGATTCATGGCAACCGTTAATAAAACAGATAAGTCTAGTTGTATTACTTGATAACTCAAGACCATTCTGCTAAATTTCGTCAACTATTCCTTAAAGCAGGAGACTCAAATTGAATTTGCCATCCTCACTTCGAACCCCCCAAGTTCCTTATTCCACGCTCGAAAACTTGTTCATCCCTTGTGTTTGGCGATTGCTGCCGTTGTTCGAAACCTTAGCGATCCGGGATCCGAACTGGATAGCCCGCTTCGCTAGTCCAGCGCAACTTCTAAGTCCAAGAGTCCTAGCTACAAGACGCAATGCGCGTTTGTCCCCAACACCACGAGGCAGTTCAGCATCACAGAGACTGGAGACTGGAAATGTGGCAATAGTCGACACCACGTGCTCGTCAAGGAATGGGAAGCGAGCTTCTCGTCCGTGTGCAGCAATACAGCGATCGTCACGTCCAAGATTACGCTTCCAGATCCGACCCAGATCCATTTGAAGTTCAGCTCGCAGCGCTGCTTCTCCTCCATTGATCAGCGTTGTGCGGTGACGTCCGTAGCCTGCGAGTTGCTCGTCTGCGCCAATACCCACCAGCACCACTCTCGTGCTAGTCTGATACTCGTACGATGACGTAGATTTACCATTAACTGCCGAAGTTGGAGCCGAATTGGAGAGCTGGTTCACTTGATCCTGCTTGATGCGATGCACCCGACAGCAGCGATTTTGCAGCGCAATAGTACCAACTATCGGGTCTTTTTCTTCACGCTTGGTCTCTAGTAGATTCAATAGAAGATCAATATGAGCTTCGGACTGAAAGCCCATGGACACCAACTTGGCACGACAACCCTGGGCTTCTCTCTGGTCAACACCCTCGCCAATGTCACGAGGGATTATTTTATCCACAGCTCGTTGTATCTTGAAGCAGCAGCTCTTACATACACCAAGTACACATCCACTCTTCCGCTTACGACCGCAGCGGTATACTGGGCACAGGGTGTCGTTGGTAGTCTGATCAAACAGTCCAAGAGCTGCAACCTCCGTCTCTAACTCACGAAGATCAGCTCTCTGAGGATTCAAAAACGCATTCAGTTCTTCTAACGTCGCGTTATCTGTGGTTTTAGATTTTTTCAACTCTCCCTGACCACGTGAAAGAAACCAAAACGCTGCGCCGATGTTGAAATCCATGTGAGTATCACAAGGCGCCATGAGCGCCAGCACCTCGTGTTGCGTACTCGAGAGCTCTGTCCGTGACACATTTATTTTGACCAGATTCCACTGACGATCTGGGAATAAAGAGCAAAGTTCAGCGTGCGCTAACTCAGCCGCACGACGATCGGGTGAGGCAAATCCCGAAGTCTCATCGAAGCAGACTGTCAGCAGGTCAATAGGTTCGCTTTTGGGAGCATGAAAGTGGCTCAATGCTGCGAGAACCACGGAATCCAGTCCTCCCGAGAAGAGCACGGCCACTCGAACTGAAGACATCCCATCTATAGTAGATGTCGATGGAATGGACCGTACTCGGACACCAACAGCATTGCTGAGCGCTAGTAAGAGCGCACATGCAGAGGATTGCAGCGTCTCTGCATCCTGTTGAGCGATTAGTTCTGGACAAGGAAGTCTAGCACCGAAACGATCCAAGACGTAGTCTGATGTCTCCGTGGGTACCGTGGGTGTTCGGACGATGGGAGAGTACGGATGGAATTCCATTCTGTACGATGGTTTCCCTTCAGTATTCGACTGACAGGCTGCCAGATCCAGCACGTAGACACCAGACGCAGGTAATTCCTGATATTTCGACAAGTCTCCATCATTCTCTCCGATCGCCACATTGCTCAACACAAAGCGAGTCAAGTCACTCTCTGAAAATGATGTCGACGTCACCTCCGTCCCCGCTAGATTCGCAACTATGTCCACCCCATTGTCCCCTCCCCACCTTCTGTACAGCAGACTCCTACGTCCAAACCGATCGTGAGCAAAATACACTCGTTTCATCTTTTCATGTAGCCATGTCACGGCAAAAGGCCCACGCACACTCCGAAGCACGGTTACCACTGGGTCACTGCTC
>NW_008649010.1:768357-785859 GCF_000247585.1 Phytophthora nicotianae INRA-310 | reverse complement strand
CTGGAGTTTCAGGTCAAATTTAGAAGATGCAATTGCGTTGTGGACATGAGAGGTATCACTCAAATCAGTGGAAACACACGGAAAGGTTGGTACGAATGGGGAATCTTGGCCTTCGGCGCAGGACGAAGAGAGAGCAGTCACAACTAGCCCGATGCCACACATTGCCAACCGTTACCAAGGAGTATTTTTTTTTTCGTGGCGCTGATTGGTCAGATGAGGGGCAGCATTCACTTGTTTTTTTTCTATGGGAAATGCATCTGTTTGTTTACGTTTCGGGTTAAAATGACTTCCTCTGAATCAGTGCAACCTGATCGACCTCATTCTCTCATTATCCGAGGCAAGATGAAGCTACGAGCTCTCACTTCGACGCTTTTCGCAACACTGGTCTTATGGACAGCTTGTACCAACGCAACCATCGATCATGACAAAGTTCTGCCCTTTCCTCAACCCGAGCCGGTCACGATCTCTGAAAAAGCAGCCATCACGTTCCAACCGCAATTATATATTCCTGAAGGCGTGTGCGTATCGTACCCTGCTGTGAATGCTGCAGGTGAGACCATCGGTGGACTCAAGGGTTCGAATGGCAACGACGCGTGCATGTACGCTCCTCTTGGCTCTCAAGTTTACGGTCGAGCTCGCTGGTTCAAAGATCTTTGGGCCAATCCCGATCTGGAGATGCCTAAGATCGTCGGAGTCTCCATGTCCGAGTCCGACACAAAGTACAACAAGCGGCTCAAACTGTTTGCATCCGATTTTGCTGGTTTCCAAACGATGGGCCGGAGGCGCTATCGTACTTACATCTATGGATCCAACACCTCTCTCCGATTCCAATACGGAACGACCCTTGGACATTCATATTTGACCTTTTCCCGTTGGGATGGCGACTACCAGGGCCTGATCATGTGGGAACAACTCACTGATGAGGCTCGTGCTGCTTTAAATGACGGCAACAATTTTGAGAAAGCGGAGGTGCCGTTCAGTGACGAGCATTACGAGGACCACCTAGACGAGGCGTGGCCACTTTAACCCTGAACTGCGATTTACACCAGGCTCTCTAAAGAAGTATCTTTGTTTGTACTGGAAACCGACTAAAAGGACACTTTAAAGAACTAAAAACACAGATAAAAGCAAGCATTTTCACTGAACATTTACAAAATTGCGAAAATATGTCTTCCACCAATGACAGGCGTTGCACTTAACCAGAATGACCAGAATATCCTGTAATCGAAGTCATCGTGCTCTCCGAGCATGTACTCATATCAGACGCTACAGACATTCCGTACATTGGGGGCGAGGCGTTCTTCTTGTACACGAATTGCTCCCGAGCTGCCTCCTGTGTGTCCATTTGGGTCGCCTCTACAACGCACTTGACGCAAAACGTGACCTTGCGCTGGGTTAGACTCAAATCTGGGGCAATAAAGCTTAGCTTCTTGGAAATTTTGCACGAGCTGCATACTGCACCAAAGCAGAGCTTGCAAGTCGCTACTCCACCACCCAGTTTCGACGCCTTGACACCTTTCATACACGTCACACAGAACGGTTTGAAAGCTGGTGTGCCCTTTTCACGAGCTTCTCCTTGCTTCTGCTCCAGCAACCAGGCTAGCTTCTTCATCTGTCCGCAATATGAATATTTTAAACCCGCCATGGTGGCCTGCACCATACCCATTACAGCCATTGCACGGATCATATCACCACCAGGATCCATGATACCAGTTCCGCGACAGTCGGTTCTATCGGGTCCCTCTTGGTGGAAGATACCGCAGAACGACATGTTACCGCGGACTCGGTTCGGTAGTTCGTGGACTTCTGGAAAACTTACAGAGTGGAATAAATGATAGCCCACACGCTCCCCGTTTTGAAGGTGAAGGATACCGGTACTCTCGACGTACACGTAGTCCCGGTTGCGGACGAGACCAATCGATGCGAGCGGGATGTCGATCTCCATCCACTTGACAACTACCGATCGGAACGGGTCGTCTACTGTGGGCTCAACTACCGTGGCGAGTACAGCGGCAGCGTTGAAATCGCTCAAGTACGACGACTTGATTCGCATTGCCTCGATAGTTGGATTGACGATACCGAACATGTTTTCGTCGAGTGTACCAGGGAGCGGCCCCACCATTAGCAGCTGCGGGAGTTTAGTGTTCGGGCTTGAAGACTTGCGCTCAAGGTACGACGTCGTCGGTCCGGACTTGGCGAACTTCTTCCAGCGTTTGAGGTCCACCTGCTTGCCGATGTTGAGATGTTCTTCGTACTCTTCGAACTTGGCCATGATGATCTCATCAGTGATCTCCACCAGCCTGGTACGGTCTTCAGCAGTGAGCGCAAGCTCCCCGAAAGGGTTCAAAATGAAGCGTTGATCGTTCATCGCGCAACTTGATAAGTGATTTGATCAGTGCCGTCAAAAGAACTCGCGGCTTGACGATGGAAGAGGGCAGATCTTGCTTGTGAGCCCATGCATCCACCAGCTGCTGTGATGATTTCCTGAGCTCTTAGTATAAATTGTAAGCATTTGACTTAGTCCTCAGCTGTGAGGCATCCGAAAAACTGCGCTCACGGTGTTCGACAGGTTCTTATGACGACCAGGATCAGAGTGTAACCTTATCTGGGGTCCACATGACGACTAAGTAGTTCCAATTCTGCGCAAACTCAATTGTTACACAAGATGGCGCGGCACCGCCGCGGTGCTGCGCCATCTTGTGTGACCGCGCCGTGCCCATTGTCAGTATTATAGACGAGCAATTCTCTATCGGCTGACTTGAAGCACGAGCTTGTTGATGGTGAATTGATCGCAAGAGTTTGCTGGTAAACGGACACTTCACTTCAACTTGGCTCCTGTGCTGCCTACGTTAACCCTTTAACAGTATCAGTAAACTGGGAAAACTTCATTGTGAGCTACGCTTCAAGCACATTCAAGCGCATTCAAGCACATTCAAGCACAGTCAAGCACCCCAGAAATTGGATATGTATTGACTAGGCGGTGCTATCGTGAGATCTAGTGGAGTTTGTAATGTCGGAGCCTGAGCTCGCATCGGAGGCGACTGAGGAGCCGTACACACTTGGTTGAACGGGTTTCTTGTAGACAAATTGCTGGCGTGCAGCTTCCAGTGTGTCCATGCGTGTTGCTTCCACTAGGCACTTGACACAGAAGTTGACCTTTCGCTGTGCGAGCTCCAGATCTGGAGTGATGAAACTCAGCTTCTTGGAGATCTTACACGTGCCACAAAGTGCTCCAAAGCACAATTTGCACGTGCTGCTCGACTTGCCCATGCTCAACTTTGAGTTTTTGATCAATTTAGAGCACGTCACGCACACAGGCTCAGCTACGGGTGCACCACGTTCTCTTGCTTGGGTGTGTCGCTGCTCCAGTAACCACGCCAACTTCTTCATTTGTCCGCAATACGAGTACTTCAAACCGGCCATTGTGGCCTGCACCATACCCATAACAGCCATCACACGGATCATATCACCACCAGGATCCATGATACCCGTGCCGCGGCAGTCTGTTCTATCGGGTCCCTCTTGGTGGAAGATACCACAGAATGACATGTTACCACGCACTCGGTTCGGTAGCTCATGAGCTTCTGGAAAGTTAACGGAGTGGAATAAATGATAGCCGACTTGTTCGCCATTCTTGAGACGAAGGATGCCTGAACTCTCAACGTAGACATAGTCTCGGTTGCGTACGAGACCTATGGAGGCACCGGGAATGTCGATCTCCATCCACTTTACCACTACCGATCGAAATGGACTCTCTGCGGATGGTTCCACGATCGTTGCAAGTACTGCAGCAGCACTAAAGTCGCTCAGGTACGAGGACTTGATTCGCATGGCTTCGAGAGTCGGACTAACGAGACCGAACATGTTCTCGTCCAGTGTACCCGGCAGTGGACCGACCATGAGCAGTGCAGGTAACTTGGAGTTCGGATTCGAGTTCTTCCGTTCGAGATACGTCGTCGTTGTGCCAGAGTTGGTGAACTTTTTCCAGCGCGTCAGGTCGACCTTCTTGTCAATGTTCAGGTGCTCTTCATATTCCTCGAACTTCGCAAGCACCAGTTCATCAGCGATCGCCACGAGCTTCGCGCGCTCTTCAGCTGACAGCGTCAACTCTCCAAAGGGGTTCATTGTGAAGCGCTTGTTATCCATCTTTACTACGATCTAAAAGCTGTCGCGTAGGTCAGAAAGTGAACGCTTTCACTTCTCGCAAAAGTGACAATTGGTAGAGAGGCTGCAAATCTCTCACGTCGGGGCTGGTGACTTCCTCGCAGGCACCAGCTGCAGAAATCAAACTTCATACGTAAGGCACTAACGTTTGTCAGGATGAGGCAGATGCTAGGACGACTTCCAGGCTATCCATTGCCCCACAATCTTATCCTGTCTGACCTCCTTTAATGTCAATTAATTGTTGTTTTGACAATTATTGGAAAAAGTATTGCGCAACACTGCATATTAATTGGTTTAGATAGATGTAGGCCAAACCTGGAGTAGAGGAATACTCAGGACCTGAAGTTTTTCCTGTCGAAGAAAGATGGAGTGTGGCTGAGTGAAGCAGGTGGTGCAGTTGTGACGGCTGATGAGAATGGATCTCCGCTACACCTTTTTAAAATGGATCCATTGTTTTGTTCAATGACGTCAAATACTTCGGATCTTGGATCGAGTTTTCAACCATACTAGGGCCACGTTCACGTGTTGTAGTGCTTCCACAGCAAGAACGCCCGACCAAGCGCTTCCAGTTTCTCCAGCCGTTTTGACTACATGCAGAGGGGCCTAGTTTGAATTTGCCTCACCTTCCACGCGATGCATTGGTACAGGAATTAAACAACGCCGTACTTGATACCAACATCGTGCTACTTTCTTCACCTCCGGCATCGGGCACGAGTTCGCTACTGATGTGTCTCGTCAACGTCATTTTGAATATCATTGATTTTTTCTTCTGCTTGTTTCCGATGAAATGCCGCGGCGATGGATAACGGATGGCCGTCATATATGCGATTCTCCACGTTCTTGGAGGTCATTCACTATACGCGAGTGCAATGGGCTCGTTTTGCATTGTTTGTTTCCATGGATTCAATTTATGAGCAATTTCATAGGCGCGTTCCAATTGAACAAGAATTATTTGGTGTATTATCTGTCGATGAGCGCGATGACGCGTTGAGTACCCTCATTCTTTCACTTGATGCTCGTTAGTTTCACAGAAACTCAGTCGAATGAACACCTACTGGTTTACGGTGATGAAGACAGCTGACCGCGCAGGACGACAACTCCTTCGCCCTTCAACAGGACACGACCCGGTCCAGCTGTCACAAGGTCCAACGTGATGTATCCTCCACGGACAGGGGTGAATTGCTGTGCTTTGATCGTCGTCTTCTTGAGTATTGGGGCCCAGTACGGTCCAAGACCGCAATGCGCACTGCCAGTGACCGGATCTTCGTTCACGCCAACACCAGGAGCGAAGAACCGGCTTTGAATATCCACGTTCGACCCATTGCCACTGGGCATTTCAGCTGTAACCGCGAAGCCACGTACATCAGTCTTGGCCAGTTGCACAAAGTCCGGCTTGAGCGTGGAGAAGGCCTCAGGCGTCACGCGAACGAGTAGATCCGTGGTAGCTTTCTTCACGTCAACGATGGCATTAGGCTGGACACCCAAAGCAGCAGCCAGCTCATTCAGCACCACACTCGATCCTACAGGCTCAGTAGGCTGCTCCGGGAAGTCCATCAACACGAACAACTTCTGTGTCTCGGTTTGCACCTCAAAGCGACACACCAGCACTCCACTCAGCGTGTGGAAGCGCAGCGTTTGGTTCGTAGTCACGTGACCAGCATCAAGCAACGCAAAAGCCGTCGACAAAGTGGCGTGTCCACACAGCTTCACCTCAGCTCCTAACAGTACATAGTAAACCTGTTAGCACTCATGATCTACTGTTTTATCTCGAATGCGCCATTTACCTGGAGTGAACCACCGCAGGTCGTACTCTACGACGTCGTTAGGAGTCTGGCTAGAGCGTTCACGAGGAGCAGTATACGCTGTCTCACTCAAATTGTTCTCAATAGCCACACGCTGCATCCATTCCGAGACCCCGTCCTTGTGGTATGCAGTAGGTGAGAGCAACACCACAGCCGCCGGATTGCCCTGAAAAGGTTCACTAGAGAATGCGTCCACCTGAAAACCAATAGCAAAAACACTCAATACCACTACTTAAACATTGCATCCACTATTGAATCTCACCTGAATCATCGGTGGTAGTCTCGCTTTCTCGCAGTCCAGTGACAATTCGAACCACGGATCTTGACCATGCACAACCGGCGACAGTCTCGTCACGGAGAACCCGCACTTTACATAGAAACCGACTAAATGGGCCTTGGAGATGAGCATGATGCGCTTTACTTGGGGCTGTGAGTCCAGGATGATGTCCACGTATCGCTTGAGTATCTTCACAGCTAGTCCTCGACGACGGAAAGCCTGATCCACCACCACCGAGTGGATACAAAGCAGCGATCCGTGCGGATCATGGCGACTCATGGACTCGTCATCCAGTTCATCTCTGGCTGTCAATGTGCCGTTGACGAAGCCCACGAGAGTCTCGGATTCTTGGGCATCAGTGGACAGGTAGGCCACCCAGAAGAACGACCCGGCGTTTTTCTGCCGGAATCGAATACCCGACTCAGTAGCCGCTTCGTCGGCGGGATATGAAGCAACCTCCATCGCTGCAACGCGACGGATGTCGTCTTCTTCAGTCAGGAGGGCGAGGCGGAGATGGTTCGTCGATGACATGGTAAAGCGTGGAATGATGAGCTCTCCGCAGATAACTTTTGACAAAAATGACTCTGAAGTAGCAACCATACGGATTTGGAGTTTTGAAATTAGTAAGTTTTAAATGTGTTGTACACATGAGTTGCATATTGAGGGTAGATTAGTATATTTGATTAGATGAGATTTGAGATTAGAGTGAAAAACAAATAGTTTACTCTATCATGATAGTCGTATCAGATTTTTATTGTGATGTATGAGTGTTGGTCATTGTAAATGAAAGTATTAGAACACTGATTCTGTGCCTGTTTCAGAATCCTCACGACTGACAAACTTGATCTCCCCACTTAGCGGATATTCCTTCGAGTCAAAATGCGATGCATTAGAGTATCCAAATCCAGACCCTGAACATCTTCGCCGCTAAAATTTTAGGGCTAGAGTGGCCACGCCTTGTCCAAGTGGTCTTCATAGTGTTCATCACTGAACGGAACCTTCGCTTTCTCAAATTGTTGCCGTCGTTTAAAGCAGCGCGAGCCGGGTCCGTGAGCTGTTCCCACATGATCAAGTCCTGGTACTCGCCATCCCAAACGGCAAAATTCAAATACGGAGAGCTCATCTCCACATGATATTCAAATCGGAGAGACGAGTTGGAACCGTAGATGTAAGTGCGGTGGAATCTCCGACCCTCCGTTCGGTAACCAGCAAAACTGGATGGCCACGTTTTAGTTTCCTTCCTGTAATCCGTGTCGCCCTTGGACATGGAGACTCCTAGAATCTTCGGCATCTCCAAGTCAGGATTGTCGATCCACACAACGACGCTCTTCCAGTCATGGCACCTCGAAGGGAAGTTCATCCAAAAACCTTTCGGGAAGTACCAAGCGTACATGATGGCCCATACATCCTTATACCACCCAGCTCGACCATAGACTTGGGATCCCAACGGAGCATACTTGCATGCGTCGTTGCCGTTCGTCCCTTTGAGGCCTCCAGTGGTTTCACCGGCATCATTCACAGCAGGATACGACACGCACACGCCCTCTGGAATGTACAGCTGTGGCTTGAACTTGATGGCAGCTTTTTCAGAAATTGTGGCCGGTTCGGGTTGAGGAAAGGGTTTGATTTTGTCATGATCGACGGTTGCAATAACACAGGTGACTAGTGCTGCGAAAAGCGTGGCAAGAACTTGTAGGTACATCTCTTCTTGAAAAAAAAAAACGAGAGTGAGCTGAATCGAAGACGCTGCCTGGAATACAATCTAAAACAGAAATATATGAGAATGTCATTTGAGATGAGAGTCCGCATAATACACGAATGTTTACCACGATGATAAAGATACAGGCATCCTCAAGAGGATAGCTCGATGACAGCTTTATAGGTAGAACTTCTACGGTAGAAGTATGAAGTTACTTTATGTACGTAGCTTTCTTTTTATTAAAAAAAAAAAAAGCAAATTTTGTTCATTTAAAAAAAACGTGAGCTTTGTCTAAAACAATTCCATCAGACGCACGTCCAAGTAAAACGTTTTTTTTTTACAAGATACATAAAAGTTTCTTCACGCTCACGCTCTTACTATCATTTACAACCACTTCCTTTAGTCATAGCTTTAGCAAAACTCGCACTACTATTGTCCGTCTACTGTGCCGTCCGAGGATGCGCTCATTTCACTGGTGACGAACGTCTCGCGAGACACCGGTCGGACATTTCGCTTGTAGACAAATTGATGGCACGCAGCTTCCAGCGTATCCAAGCGAGTCGCTTTCATCAAACACTTGACACAGAACGCCACCTTCCTCTGAGTGAGCTCCAGATCCGGCGAGATAAAGCTCAGCTTTTTGTGAACTTTACACGAGCCACACACCGCCTTGAAACACAACTTGCACGTGCTGTCAGTTTTGCCGACTCTTAATTTCGAGGTTTTCGTCGGCTTTGAGCACGTCACGCACACTGGTTTAACGACACGAGCGCTTCGCTCCCGTCGTGCTGCGTGCTTCTGCTCCAGTAGCCAAGCGAGCTTCTTCATCTGACCGCAGTACGAGTACTTTACACCTGCCATCGTGGCTTGAACCATCCCCATCACAGCCACCATCCGGATCATATCACCCTTGGGATCCATAATACCCGTGCCGCGGCAGTCCGTTCGATCCTCTCCTTCTTGACACAAAATAGCGCACAACGACATGTTGCCACGCACTCGATTCGGCAGCTCACGGGTCTGTGGGAAGTTGACGGAGTGCAGCAAGTGATAACCCACGCGATCGCCGTTTTTAAGTTTCGTGAGGCCCGTGCTTTCAACGTAGATGTAGTCGCGGTTGCGAACAACACCAATCGACGCTCCAGGGATGTCGATCTCCATCCATTTCACCACAACCGACCGGAAGGGCTCGTCCACCGTAGGCTCCACAATTGTAGCCAGCACAGCCGCAGCACTGAAGTCATTCAAGTACGACGCCTTGATCCGCATGGCTTCTAGCGTCGGATTGACGAGACCAAACATGTTTTCGTCTAACGTACCAGGCAGTGGACCAGTCATGAGAAGCTCAGGTAAATTGGAGTCCGGGTTCGAGTTCTTTCGCTCGATGTACGTCGTCGCAGCGCCCGAAGTGGAGAATTTCTTCCAGCGCACGAGGTCGATTACCTTGGCGGTTTTTGTATACTCTTCATACGCGTCAAGCTTGGCCTGGACGAGAGTGTCAGCGATGTCCACGAGCTTGGCACGGTCTTCGGACGTGAGCGTTAGCTCTCCGAAGGGATTGACAGTGAAGCGTTTGTTGCTCATTTCGGTGCGCTAGTTAGCGTCGCCGTCGCCGCAGGTTCAGAAGTGAGCTTGGTTTCATTGGTTGCACTTCCAATACTCCACCATAGAGAGGAATTCAAATCGCGCCGTGGTGCCTCCTCCCATTTTCTAACAAACCAACAAGACAACGTGACTGTACAGCTGCGTCAGACGAAGTCTCGGTTGGGAATTTCGACATGAAACTCGAGATAGGCAAAACCAAAGTTTTACGGGCACAAGCGCCTTCGTGGTCAATATTTGCCCAAGCTTTAAGGCAGGGAAGAGCATCTTAAACGGGATACGGTGTCCATGTATTACATGTAAGTGTTTAGTGCTGGCAACAATTCACTGCAACCCATCGAACTCACCAAGTTGTCTCGTGAGCTCTGCTGATAATTTAATTCGTCGGTAAAGAAAAGAGCTGATTGCGTTGCTCGAGTCAAGTTGTTAGTTTATCCAGCGATAGTTTGAAGCTTGTAGCATCCTGTAACTGAGTCGTGGCCCTAAAAAAAGTCGGACTTGATTGTCATCAACTTTCTCGTTCATATAATCGCGATTATTCGCAGCTTGAGCTGTGATATTTTGTCGTTGCTGTACTGGTTGGCGTGCAGAGCTGTAACGAGACCACCGAGGTCGGAACGGTACGTTTGAAAGTCAACTGGACTGATACATTTCATGCAACGGTTGATCAACCATTTCGGCATCGTAAGAACCCAACAGCCGAACGCGAAAACAACTACATGTATGCAAAAATCTTTATAAATGAAAGCTACATGAGAAAACCATCACATCAGAATGTACGGACTCACTCGACTACGTGCTATGTGTACGAAAACATCGTGCTATCTGAGCGTGTACTTTCGTCCGAATACCTACCCGACGACCCGTAGACGCTCGATGTCACCGTGTGCTTGTACACGAACTGTACGCGCGCAGCTTCCTCCGTGTCCATGTGAGTCGCTTCGATCAGACACTTCGCACAGAACGTCACCTTGCGCTGCACCATCTCCAGGTCTGGGGCGATGAAGCTCAATTTCTTAGGGATCTTGCACGACGCACACACGGCACCAAAGCACAGCTTGCACGTACTGCTAGACCTGCCGAACTTACGCTCTTTCACCTTCTTTTGGCAGGTCACACACTCGGGTTTGAACGCCGGAGTGCCATGTTCCCTGGCTTCCGCGTGCTTCTGCTCAAGAAGCCACGCGAGCTTCTTCATCTGACCGCAATACGAATACTTGAGTCCTGCCATAGTGGCTTGGGCCATACCCATAACGCCAAGAACACGGATCATATCACCTCCAGGGTCCATGACGCCGGTACCCCGGCAGTCTGTTTTGTCTGGTGCTTCTTGATGGAACATTCCACAGAACGACATGTTGCCACGTATGCGGTTTGGCAGGTCGTGAGTCTGTGGGAAGCTCACCGAGTGCAGCAAGTGATAGCCTACGCGTTCTCCATTATCGAGACGCATGATACCCGTGCTCTCGAGGTAGATGTAGTCCCGATTCCGAACAAATCCGATTGACGCGCCTGGAATATCGATCTCCATCCACTTGACTACGACCGAACGGAACGGTTCCTCCACAGTCGGCTCCACGATTGTAGCCAGCACGGCCGCGGCGTTAAAGTCCCTTAGATACGACGACTTGATCCGCATCGACTCGAGAGTCGGGCTCACGAGTCCAAACATGTTTTCGTCCAGGGAACCAGGCAGCGGGCCGACCATAAGCAAAGCTGGAAGTTTGGACTCTGGGTTGGACTTCTTGCGCTCTAGATACATCATTGTGTTGCCATCCTTCTGGTACTTTTTCCAGCGGGTTTGGTCGACGTATTTCTGGTTGTTGATGTGCTCTTGGTACTCTGCGAATTTGGCCATGACCAGCTCCTGAGCGATTTCGATGAGCTGCTCTCGGTCCTCCGTGGTCAGGACCAAGTCCGGGAACGGGTTCACAGTGAAGCGACTGCCGCCCGCCATGGTCACTCAAGGAGGCTATCACAAGTGAGGCCGTGAGCGAGTCGATTCCTCGCTGGACGCTGGAGAATTCGCACTGATGAGCTCGTACTGCTCGTTCGCCAGTGCATGCTCGGGAAGAGCGGCAAGGTCCAATCCATCCGACGTGTCCTCATCATGGAGGCACCATCGTCGTGCCGCACGCCATAGAAAACGTCAGTGGTTCTGGAACACAGGGCGGCCCCGTGTCACCGACACTTCAGCACGACCCCGGCAGAAATGCCCATGTGGTGAAGAAACTAGTCACTATCGTGTCATCTGCCCGGCAAAAACAAGTCTCTCGGGCAAAGCAGGACCGCTTGGTTGCGTAGTCGCAGTATCGTGATCATGGCTGCAATTGTCACTCGACAAAGCGCAGAATGAGTTTGTACATGCAGTAATACATGTACACATTGCTTCGAAGTACTTCTGAACGACCAGTGTTAACTTACATGTACAACGTGTTCTTTTTTACTTTGAAATATTTGTTAGTTTACTGGTCATGTACTTGTAGAGTTCGCTCTACTGTTCTCACCGCTAATGACCCGCTTTCAATTAAATCGCATTGCTTGCCCCTCTGGATTCCAGAGCCCGGAATGAACGAACCGTACTATCGTGCAGTACGACCACAATCTCAGCTGGCTTAGGAAGGGTGGATAGTGCACACCACAGCCATGCTTTTAAAACTGAGGCCGACCATCTTTAAAAAAAAAAAAACTATTATAACTTTCAGAATAAAAAACGGCGAACAAATCCTAATCTCGGTTATTTCTTTAAACTTACTAAAATCAAGTGACGCATATTTCATTTAGATATATTCTTTTATTAACCCATATAGGGTAACTTTACAATAAATATTACCCGTGAGTCACGGGCCATGACGAACGTAGACGTATATACCTCATAACCAACCAATACCGAAACGTTAACTATGCCCGGCGCGCGCACTGGTGCCGTCTATCATAGACGGACGCTATGCGGGCTGTGGATCACGAAGCCTTTGCTTTCGCGACAAGGCACCCGAAGTGTTTTAAAAAGCGATTTCGTATCGTTCCACCGCAACATATAGCTGCGCTTGAGTTTTGGTTAGCTTATGGTCAATGGAAAAACGATGCATTAGTACTTATTGTGATATAGGCACTAGGGCAGGGAGAGAGTTTTTTCAAGATCTCCTTGGCATGACGTGCTTGATATGTAAGCGATTTTAGTGTATCAGAGTAACCTTCGTGATGTCTCTTCAGTGAGTTGTTCTCGGTGGAGTGAAGTTCCGACCGTGTTATTGTGCGGTATTGTCACAGCGCACGAAAAAGAATTCTCGTGGCTATTGCTGTCAAACGAGACCATCCATTCCAGGGCTCCAATGCACTATGAAGATTAAACAGCTTGGACGTGCGTCTGATGGAATTGTTTTAGACAAAGCTCACGTTTTTTTTTAAAAAAAATGAACAAAATTTGCCTTTTTTAAATAAAAAGAAAGCTACGTACATAAAGTAACTTCATACTTCTACCGTAGAAGTTCTACCTATAAAGCTGTCATCGAGCTATCCTCTTGAGGATGCCTGTATCTTTATCATCGTGGTAAACATTCGTGTATTATGCGGACTCTCATCTCAAATGACATTCTCATATATGTCTGTTTTAGATTGTATTCCAGGCAGCGTCTTCGATTCAGCTCACTCACGTTTTTTTTTTTCAAGAAGAGATGTACCTACAAGTTCTTGCCACGCTTTTCGCAGCACTAGTCACCTGTGTTATTGCAACCGTCGATCATGACAAAGTCCAGCCCTTTCCTCAACCTGAACCGGTCACAATTTCTGAAAAAGCTGCCATCAAGTTCAAGCCACAGCTGTACATTCCAGAGGGCGTGTGCGTGTCGTATCCTGCTGTGAATGATGCCGGTGAAACCACTGGAGGCCTCAAAGGGACGAACGGCAACGACGCATGCAAGTATGCCCAAGCAGTCCATTCACCGAAGCGCGTATGGTTCCAGTGCCTACGATGCAAGCTTAAGCTCGAACAGCACAGTCAGTTTAGCTTGAAGAAAAGGCTTTAATGCCTTGTCAATCCAAATTGAGCTTACTAAAAACCAACCGTGCACAGTTTACTTACATCAATGGTTTGCTGTCCGAAATTCGGACTCCGAATGTGGTAACCGTTCACCTGACTCATAGAGATTCGACTCGTATCCGGATATGCGTTGTAGTGTCGGACTGCCACTGGCAGTCTGCCACCTGGCAAGCTTCAAGATTTGCTATTGTTACGACCACGCTGTTGACACTGCTCAATAAACTGTGCTCATTCTCCGATTCGAGTGGCAGTTCCGACATCTGCAGAACTGGCTGGGCGGAATGAGCAACAAGCGATTCACGGTGAATCCGTTCGGAGACTTGGCGTTGTCCAGTGAAGACCGCGTCAAGCTTTTAGATATCGTCGACGCTATTGTCCATGCGAAGTTCGAAGAGTACGAAGAATATGTGAACACGAACAAGCGAGTCGACCGTGCTCGCTGGAAAAAATATTCGGCCTCAGGTGCCGCGACGACGTACGTTGAGCGCAAAAACTCGAACCCAGACTCCGATCTGCCTGTGTCACTTATGGTCGGCCCGCTACCTGGAACTCTCGACGAGATCATGTTCGGTCTAGTCAGTCCTACGCTCGAATCGATGCGAATCAAAGCGTCATACCTGAATGACTTCAGTGCTGCTGCTGTTCTTTCGACGATAGTGGAGCCGACTGTGGATAATCCGTTCCGATCCGTGGTAGTCAAGTGGATGGAGATCGATATCCCCGGAGCGGCAGTTGGCTTCGTTAGGAATCGCGATTACGTTTATGTGGAAAGCACCGGCATCCTGCATTTGGCGAACGGAGAGCGTGTGGGTTATCACTTGTTACACTCTGTCAATTTTCCACAAACACATGGGCTACCAAGCAGAATCCGTGGTAATATGTCGCTATGCGCTATATTTCGCCAGGAGGGGCCTGATCGAACAGACTGCCGTGGCACAGGCATCATTGATCCGAGAGGTGATATCATCCGCACGATGGCTTTGTCGGGGATGGTGCATGCCACGATGGCAGGTCTCAAGTATTCATACTGCGGTCAGATGAAGAAACTGGCATGGTTGTTGGAGCAGAGGCACGCCGAGTTAAGAGAGCTTGGAGCTCCCGTCTATAAACCCTTTTGCGTAACCTGCTCAAAGCCCATCAAAAGCTCAAGACTTCGAGGATTCGGCAAACTGAGTTCCACTTGCAAGCTGTGTTTCGGAGCACTGTGCGGGTCATGCAAGATTTCTAAGAGACTGAGCTTCATTGCGCCGGATCTAGAGCTCACGCAGAGGAAAGTGCGCTTTTGTGTAAAGTGCTTGATGGAATCCAATCGCTTGGACACACTGGAAGCTGCTCGACATCAATTCGTCTACGGACAGCCTGCCTTCTCAAGTGCCTATGGCTCGTTAGCCTCATCTTTTATCAGCTCGAGATCTGACAGCGTAGCTAATTCGGCTTGATCGCAACGCTACTTTATGACGTG
Source organism: Phytophthora nicotianae INRA-310 (assembly GCF_000247585.1). Taxonomy (NCBI): domain Eukaryota; phylum Oomycota; class Peronosporomycetes; order Peronosporales; family Peronosporaceae; genus Phytophthora; species Phytophthora nicotianae. Next base: position 770,814 of record NW_008649010.1, on the reverse strand, counting down.
GAGTTGAATAATTACAGAGTTGCTGGTTATCTGTAAAATTACGAGTTTTGGCTTCGATAGGAAATGAAACTACAAGCTGAGGCTCGAACCTGCATATTTGTTGATTCAAATATATTTTGAAGTGCGTCAAGGGATTTCTTCATTTCGCCGTAAAAAACAATGTACAGCTTGAGATACCTGAATTTACGATTACACTTATCATTTCAACAAGGTCAATTTTACGTTCTCGATATATTCGCTTTCCGTAATTTAAAATAAATTACTGATCAAACCATTTATTTGGGCAAAAAAAATAGTGGGTTCAGAATATTGCGACAATCAGAATATCATTTGCGACAGAATCAGTGATTCACTGATTCTGGCACTCGCCATATTGACACGCCAAGCGCCACAATGGGGAAGAAGGCCAAGCGCACGGCGTCTACGCCCGTGACCCCCACGCCGCTCCAACCGCCGCTCAAGCCGCTGCGCATCGCATCGCCCTCTGTAGCCCTCGACAAACACTCCTGCAACGCTGAGTGCAGCTACGAGTACGACAACCTGCTGGCGCGTAGTCGTCCAGGCGTACGGCCGTTTCCACCTGTCCACGACCTGGAGAGAGGCAACGACGGGAATGATGGTCAATGGCAGGTGCTGCACGCATTGGACGGCGTGTTGTGCTTGGCCACACACCACGTCCTCGAGCTCGTCCAACTTAAGCGCGTAAACTTCGGCTTCCGATGGCGCGATACGAACGTGGAGAGAGACGCAGACGTCCCGCCGCCGAGCTGCATGATGGGGCCGCATTGGCACTTGATGCTGACGACATGGTCGGTATTTTGCTTCCTGTCCTCCATAGTGAACGTATTGACGTTTGAGAAGGCGGGAATAGTGGAATTAGGAGCTGGAGTGATCCTGTCGGGCTTATGTTTGACATGTTATGCGCTGGTGGGGTGCTCTGATCCTGGTATTGTCAGAAGGTGAGAGCAGTGACGAGAATGTGGTGACAATGAGAGGCTGACTAGGTGGTTGTTGCAGAATTGAGATGCCGCCAGACGACACGTACACGTACTGTGACCATTGTGACTCCTACCGGCCGGAAGGGTACGCTGTTGCATTTGTGCGGTCATGAGAGAGCTGATCTCATTTGAGTTTTGTTTTTAGAGCACTGCATTGCATGGACTGTCGGGTGTGTATTGAGGAGTATGATCATCATTGTCCGTGGACGGGCAAGTGTGTGGGCAAGGGCAACATTCGCTATTTCTACTGGTGGCTGCTGTTCCTGGTGCTGGCGTTTGTCTACGAGGTGATCGAGTTCACCACTTATTTGCTGCCCCCGGAGGGTCAAGACCTGTTGGACTCGTCGGACGACTCGCTGGAGATCGTCTTCCCTGCCATCACCCCACATTTGTGACGAGGATTCATCGTGCATGGAGGCAGCCGCGCTGCAGGCTAAAGTGGTGGCGCCGGTGGACAAACTCCAAGCCACCGAGATCAGTCCTTCTCGTCGATGCCGAGTCGACAGGATTTGCATGCAAATGCATGGACCACCAGAATCAGGCATGGACAGGCCGGACAGTATACCGGTATTTCCCGAAATTTGGCGTTCCTCCAACAATATTTTAGCTGAAGCATAGCTTGCTGTCTGGGCGTTATAATGTGTCCATCATTCTTTGATGAGTCCCGAATTGTAAGTTGTAATGAACCATATTTACGTTTATTTTTTATTGACGATCACGGTGTATTCATTGGCGTAATGGACTTGGTGAAGCTGGAAGTCGATGCTGGGACGTTGGTCGGGTCCATCACTGATTTCCTTAACACAAACGACGTTGGTGTCTTCGGCGCCGACAGATACGAGTGCGACAACGCCGACCTTCGCCCTGATTGTGGTGGCCCAGACACTGAAGCCCTAGAGCTCGCTGGAGTCCCCGATGACGGCGGAGTGAGCAGATACCTCCATTTGCTGGCAATTCGTAGCTGCCAGATCAAAAAACCTACGAACGACAGCGACGAGATGCTCAGCGACGTCCCTGTGGACATGTAGAATTGGATCCAGGAGACTGCCCCCAGGTAGAAGAAGAAGGACGCAACCCCGAACAGCATAAACTTGTAGGCGGTCATCTGCTCCTTCTCGCATCTTGTGAGCCACCAGGAGCTGAAGGGCGAGCCCCATTCCAATTGCGTCATGTCGATTGTCCGCACGCTGTCCTCCAATGTATGGGCTGCATAGCGTGTTACTGCCAATTGCAAATTAGTGCACATGACAGCGCAGATGAGCATCGCCACACATACGGCGGTGCCTGAGACCGTGTACAGGAACAGCACGTAGGCGTGCACGTTGTCTGGTACCCCCACGTTGCACATGGCGCTGACGATGAAGCCGCAGAGCAGCGTCGCCTGCTCCGAGACGGTGGACAGCTGCTCAGCACGAGCTTCGCACACCAAGTGCTCGCTCTGCATCTTCTCGCGACGCAG
>NW_008649010.1:753281-767802 GCF_000247585.1 Phytophthora nicotianae INRA-310 | reverse complement strand
ACGACGACTCTGGTTTGGGTATGATAACGAATTACCTTGTGCCTGTTTAAACAAGAATCATGATTGACAAACTTATAACACGTGTAGAGGATATTTTTTCAAGTGAAAATGTGATGCATAAGAGTAACGAAATATAGACCCTGAACATCTTCGCCGCTAAATTTTAGGGCTAGAGCGGCCATGCCTTGTCCAAGTGGTCTTCATAGTGTTCGTCACTGAACGGAACCTCCGCTTTCTCAAAATTGTTGTCGTCATTTAAAGCAGCGCGAGCCGCGTCCGTGAGCTGTTCCCACATGATCAAGTCCTGGTACTCGCCATCCCTAACGCCAAAATTCAAATACGGGGAGCCCAGCTCCATCTGATATCCAAAGCGGAGAGACGTGTTGGAACCATAGGTGTAAGTGCGAAAGCGTCCCTGGCCCATCATTTGGAAACCGGCAAAATCGGATGCGAACAGTTCGAGCCGCTTGTCGTACTTTGTGTCGGACTTGGACATGGAGACTCCTACGATCTTAGGCACCTCCAGATCGGGATTGTCGATCCACACAACGACACTCTTCCAGTCATGGCGACGTGTAGGGAAACCAACCCAAAAACCTTTCGGGAAGTACCAAGCGTACATGATGGCCCATACATCCTTATACCACCCAGCTCGACCATAGACCTGGGACCCTAAAGGGGCAGACTTGCACGCGTCGTTGCCATTCGAACCCTTGAGACCTCCAGTGGTTTCACCGGCATCATTCACAGCAGGATACGACACGCACACGCCCTCTGGGATGTACAGTTGTGGCTTGAACTTGATGGCAGCTTTTTCAGAAATTGTGACCGGTTCGGGTTGAGGAAAGGGCTGGATTTTGTCATGATCGACGGTTGCAATAGCACAGGTGACCAGTGCTGCGAAGAGCGTGGCAAGAGCTTGTAGGTTCATCTCGTCCTGGAAAAAAAAACGAGAATGAGCTGAATCGACGACGCTACCTGGAACACAATCTAAAACAGAAACATATGAGAACGTAATTTAAGATGAGAGTTCGTATAATCCTCAGGTGTTTACCTCGATGATAAAGTTCAGGTCACGAATGGTATACCATATACTAATACTAATCTGATTTGAGCTGTGCTATATTATAGCACAGCCCAAATTAGATTATTTGTACGCACCAGTATACCAATATCGTATCGGTGCCAAAACGGGCTCCTAGTGGGCTTAATTGTATCCACTGGTATACTGATGACATATGCTCATTTTTTATGGACAGCACTGCCGTTGTAGTGAAGAGACACACCTTGGAAAGGATATCCTGGAAGGTCAGCTAAAAGCTGGGTGGACAGCCTCACCGACAGTAATTCGGCCAGGCGCTGTTGTCGTCTGATCCTCTAACAACCCTTCGCTCAACCGTGACATTTTCTATTTGAAATTGCAATAATTGATGCGAAATGATTATTATGTTTAAACAATTTCAATATTTTAAAAAGTTTTGTACTGGAATAGTATCCATTCTCACCACCTGCAGAGATATTGCCAATTTTCGAGTGAGTATACAGTCTCGACGTGCATTGTATCTAGCACTTCTTAATTAACATTGCAAGGAATTGAAGGTGTATCGTTGATGACGGCATTGCAACAGATTGCACAGATTTATGTGCTATGGATGTGAAGAATCAACTGGACTGAAGTGACAAGCTGAACGATGAAAAGCTATCATTGGCTCTGTAAAAACTGCAAGTGCTGTAAAATACGCACGAGTCGTCGGGTATTTAGCATTAATCTACCTGAGTTGATAGATGAAGGGAGTTTGTTGTGTACGATCTGTTTGTACAGGCTGACAAGATTCTAGACGTAGCCTGGATGCTATAAAAAATGTTGTCGAGACTACGCGGGTTGACGGTAGTGCAACGTGCACTTCGCAGGTGCGCGTCATTGACGCACATAGTGAAGGAAGCCCATAACTTCATTGAGGGGATTCCGAAAAAAAATACTCATAAATTTGCATTCGAATTTCTAATTTATAACTAACCCCAAGCCATACCGGCGTAATCGCAGATTTAGGTGTATTTACAACTCCCATAAGTATTTCCTGAGCCATGTTTCTTGTGGAAACCATAAAATACCAATGTTGGTGGTTTGAGCGAGTATCGTACTTGCTCAAATTGTAGATTTGGAGTAAGAGAGTTGTCATATTGGCTAATGTGTTGGCATGAGGGCCTGTGTGTTGGCTTTGTGGCGAATTTTCGAATGTTCGCCTTTTACGCGTTGCTGTTTTGTACTCACATATGAGCTTCAGAACAAAATAAACGCCGTTTTCCATTGCCGTACTTCCGTGCTTGACTGGCAAGTATTTGCCCAGAACCATTAAAATAATTAAATTATCAATTTCTCGACAACCTGAAAAATGTATTAATCTGAAAAGTGCATTTTCGGAACCCCTGTATTACTGGAAAAGGCTCAACGACAGAGCTGGCCATGTAGAGGGGGCACAGGTACCTAGCGGGTCGTGCGCAAACCGTTTGTTTCTTCGTTTTTTAGTCACAATGGCAATTCCAGCAGCTTACTCAGATTTACATTAGACAATCATTTTCAGCATTTTCGCCTACATTTTGCAGTGTACACCCACCGTGCACTGTAACCTCACCCACGGGCATAAAATTTCCTTCCATGTTGGTGTTCTCAGAGCTTGTTAAACTCAGATCTGTTTGCATGTTTGTTTGGAAAAAAAATCATGCAAAAGATAATGGAAGTATCGAGCCCGTGCCCTAAAATGATTTAGATCGGGGTAGATTACTTGGTAGAAGTACTTGGTAGCATACCATTGGCAAGTGATGGTTGTTCATGGCCTCCCAGCTTAAAGCCACCGGCCTCTAGGGCCAGGCGCAATTGTTGCCTGATCCTCTAAGAATCTTTGCTCACCATGATATTCTTCAATTTGAGATTTCATCATTTTTGTTAAAGTAGTATGCATGTTTAACAAAAATAATTAAAATCACCTCCTTTACACCCAATGAGACTGTATATAACTAGTTAACAAAATAGCTAAGGTGTAAAGGGTAAGTATCTTTAAAGAGTTTAAGAGCTAACTTTATAGTAAAAATACTCTTTCTAAAAGTATCATAATAATTGAATAATAGTTGCAAGGCTGCTCGTGAAACCTTTCGCAAAGTGTTCGAGCAACTAACACAATTTGCGAAGGGTTTCACAAACAGCCTTGCAACTATTTTTCCAGAACTCTTGAGGCACTAGTAACTAGCTAGACTTGAAACTAACCTACACTTATTCCAGGACCTCTCTTATTTCTAGTAAGTGAGAACCTCTTCGCCGGAAATAAGTACTGCAATTCAACAAATTATTTGAGAATTTGCAATAAATATGTTTATTATTGGGTTCCATACAATAAATTTGACCCAATTATTGACAATAAATAAATAAAAGAACTCCAGAGCAAAATTTGAAGAAATCAAGTGATCTTTACAATGTCTTTACACGTACTGCATGTTTAATGGCGTGTTTCTACCGTGACGACACGGTATTGTCTCACTTAGCATAAACTAAGTAACTGAAAAATTAATTTCGCAATAATAGTGCCTTGATGCCGTGTGAACAGTGAATGCTTATATGGCTTTCAGAAATCGCGATACCCAATTAAAGCATACAATTATATGCAGACAAAATATCAGATCTCGACCTGAAACTGTTCTTAAACTAAAACTCCCGTAGTGCTGTTGGCTCCAGTATGACTTGGGTCTTGTTACATTAATGTGTTACGCTTTCGTAGTCCGGAACCACATTACTACTTCGAAAATTTTGATGCCGACATTTTTAAAATCTCGAAAAGAATGAAATATTGTAACACGACAGCGTAGGGCTATATATATTATAGCAATGATAAAGAGCTTGGTGATGCAAAAGTGATAGCACAGTTCTCGAATATATTGGGCAATAAAGTATATTGTTTTACACAAAACTGAAATCATTATTATTGCCAACACTAAATTTTATACTGTCTTGATGGACCCCTGCTTTATAACTCCGCCTCGACGCTCACACTTACAGATCGATTTTGGTGCTACATGTATGATCGCGCGATGGAGCTTCTGATATCGGCAGTACTACTTCCAGTTAGAACCTTAATAAAAACAACTCGATAAGCTAGAATAGCATGACGTGAACAATTCTAGGCACGTTTGGCAATAGTGTACTGATTTTGTATTTGATGCCGTTTGTCGGATAATACATTTTATCCAGATTATGGGAGGAGCAGGTGAGCAAGACAACAAGTTTGATGAGGCAAATAACGCGGCTTTTGCTGCCCAGTCACTATGTCGACTTATATCGACTTGCTTCCTACTCTGCTGATGCTAACAATCACCAGTCCACAAAAACCTAAACACCCTTATTCGTTTATAGATACATAGTTCACCTTCACTATTATAAGATTCCACCTTTGCACTTGTTGCTCTAATCATGTTCGGTTTCTGCGTCTTGGTCGGGTACAACCGCAGCGATGCCTTTTACGATGCCCCATTATTACCAGACTCAGATTCAAATTTTGCAGCTAACCAGCAAGAATGCCAGGCCTCCCAGCCTAAAGTCAACGGCCTCTTGTTTAAAATAAGAATATTCTAACGGTTTTAAAGCATACTTTAGTATCTTTCGAACGAACAGATTCGGCAAAGCCACACTGCGGCAGCGAATCAGGCGCAGGAGATGCATAGTAACCGGAAGTCTCATTGTCAGGACTCCAAACCTAAAGTTGCTTATATTTTGTAAAAAAAAAATTCGAACGAAGCAAAACTTTGGCATTACTCAGAGGGATCTAACTCTTTGTAGCTAAGCCAAATTACTTCAATTTGTATCATACGCTAATAACAAATAAGGGTCAATTCCGTAGCATTTTTGATATCCTATATCCATCCCAGTCTTCGCGAAGGCTTAGTAGATTATTAGGTTTATAGTAATTTTTGCAGCATGCTTCCCGGTTCACCAGGGTTGACTGAGCTCTAGTGTCTTTGCGTTGTAATCTAAGTTTAGTTGGACGATGTCATGGTCAGCATTCGCACTCCCTACTGCCTCACTTGCTCGAGTGCCGCGTTGAGCGATCTGACGTTGCTAAGTGAGCATTAATCACGGCTGAGCGCGTTTTTTGTCCGTAGCTTGTAATCAAAGCCTGGGTGTCTTTCCGGTTGGTGCAACTATATAATTCCATTATTTTGTCCAAAGCCGATGGAATCCTTTTTGTCCGAGAATCCCATCTTTTGTCATCAACTTGCACTTCTTTTGTCGGTCGATGGTAGTAAAAAAAAAAATATTAAGGAATAGAGCAACGGTAGAATACAAGTAATGCTGTGCAATCAAATTTCAATTACAGTACTTCACAAAACAAATGCATAGTAGAAACGGTATACTCATTATCGTGTGTTTTATCTAATTTTAAATAAGGAAATCCTCATTTAACGTTAGGATGATTTTTTTGAACACAAAGCGGGCTTCGCTTCATAATTTTAATTACAAACAATTTTTTTTTAAGAATAGCAGAACTGATTATCTTGAAAAATAGGAGTCAAGAGAAAAAACGAGAACGAATTTCTACTTGTAAGAAAGATAAATGTTTACTTAAGTATGTAGTTTCTAAATACTCCGCCCCCATCCCCCCATCCCTCTCTCTCACAACCTTTATTTTTAGTAAATAGATAAAATAAATAAAATCAAGGTCAGCGCGTTCTGTAACGACGTTACGATCTCGATAACTGATGCAGCAGTTGCTTCGATTGTATCATATCACCAGAAAATGTTAAAAAAAAAATTACACATTATACTCCGGTTGATGCAGCGCACGCAATTCTCCATTACTTCCGATGAAGAGATGTCGTCATGATACGTTATCTGGAAAGCGAGTTCAAGCTAATAAACAAAGGCTTTTGACCAATGAGCATGTTGTTTTTGTGTCCAACGCTTTATTTTGTACTGTCGCAATTTACAAAATAAAAAAAGTTTAGAACATGCCAACCTTACTCCTGATAGAGAACTACACAGCTATTTCACTAGGACACTTTCTATTAAAATAGTATACGCCTTACGTTGCTGCCACTGCCTCATGCATCGGACCGGAATCTCACGTGTCATCATGGAAGTTAGATTGGAAACCGAAATTACTTTCTAATATAAATTAAAATTACGTGAACAATTTGATGACAACTGGCCGGTGCAACTGTGTATTTCGACAAGCACCAAAGCAGTAACCCAAATCCAGATTTCGGTGCGACCGACACCAGTGGTGCGAAGGCTACTGGTGCGAGAGTTCTGAACACATTCAAAGCCAGTTTTCGTATCATATGTTGGCGTGAGTGTAGTTTAAGAGTGATGTTCGTACCAAAACTTAGATTGTACAGTTCGCTATTAGTCCGAGACTAAGCCTTAATCCGCTTTACAGACAGCCTGCTGCTCGACGTGACGACGAAACAAGCAAAGTTACGAGAAAATAATCGACACCATCCCAACAACGCAGGCCTGGTTTTGCCGGCACTTTGTTGTAGGTCGCTTGATGCGGCACAGTACCATTATTACAGGTTTACCATTCTCATTCGAGCAACCAAGTTTACATGTCAAACTACAGAATTCTTCGTACGTGTTATGGATACCCCAACATTAGGTACAGTAATCCGTCTCCTTGCGTCAGTGCTGCAGGCAGTTCTTTGCCTAGTCGTCATGTTGGTTTTGTTCAAAAACTCGGTATTTGGGAAAGAAAAAGATTTGTAGAACGAAACGCCAGATGAGCGCCGTTGATTCTTCACCGCTCGGCCGTGGCACTGGAGCCTCTGGCATTCTAAGATTTACGTGGCAGCACTCGCATTTGCCGAAATCTATCGTTTCGAAATGAGTAACAAACGATTCACTATGAACCCTTTCGGGGACTTGAGCCTGACTACCGAAGACCGTGGCAAGCTTGTGGATATCGTCAACACTCTCGTGCTGGCAAGATTTGAACAGTATGAAGAGTATCTGAACAACAACAAGGACGTTGACATGACCCGATGGAAAAAGTTCAAGACATCAGGCCCCGTTACGACATACCTCGAGCGTAAGAAGAGCTCAGACACGAATCTACCTGAAATGCTGATGACCGGCCCACTAAACGGCACTCTGGACGAGAACATGTTTGGTATGGTCAACCCAACTCTCGAGTCGATGCGAATCAAGGCGTCGTACCTCAACGACTTTAGTGCTGCCGCCGTATTAGCCACTGTTGTTGAGCCAACGGAGGAGGAACCATTTAACGCAATTGTGGTCAAGTGGATGGAGATTGACATCCCGGGCGCCTCGATCGGGATCGTACGAAATCGCGACTACGTCTACGTGGAGAGCACGGGCATCATGCACTTGAAGAATGGTGATCGTGTCGGCTACCACATACTCCATTCTGTCAACTTTCCAGAAACACACGAGTTACCGCACAAAGTTCGCGGAAGTATGTCGCTAAGCGCAATTTTCCACCAAGAAGGTCCCGATCGAACAGACTGCCGTGGTGCGGGTATAATGGACCCGAAGGGTGATATGATCGGCATGATGGCGGTAACGGGGATGGTGCATGCGACCATGGCAGGCCTGAAATACTCCTATTGTGGCCAGATGAAGAAACTCGCGTGGATGTTAGAGCAGAGTCAAGCCGAGCCCAGAGAGCGAGGTGCGCCAGTTCTGCAACCCGTGTGTGTGACGTGCATGAAGCTGATCAAGAACTCGAAACTTAGAGAGCTGCGCAAGTCGAGCACCACGTGTAAGTTGTGTTTCGGGACTCTGTGCGGTTCGTGTAAGGTTTCCAAGAAACTGAGCTTTATTTCCCTGGATCTGGAGCTCATTCAGCGGAAGGTGGCGTTTTGTGTAAAGTGCTTGCTAAAAGCAACTCGCATGGACACTCTGAAGGCTGCTCGTCAGCAATTTGTTTACAAGGAACCTGTTCTACCGATTGCATACGGATCTTTCGAGATGAGCTCAAGCTCGGACTGCTCGTCTTGACACCAACGTTGACAGGGTAGTTGAAAACGAATGAGCAATACAAAAGTACATGTACTTTGATCGTTAATCCTTTTAATGAGCGTAATTTGGTGATTCAGTGTTTACTGTAGTTCGTGTGGTATGGTCACTGTTCTTCGCCACGGGATGAAGATTGCGTGTTCTCCATTCTTGTGCGTATCCGAGATAGCTATTCATGAGAACGTCAACTTGTTATGGAGAACCGATCGTATCGTTCGAGCGAGAACTCATATAGGACGCGGCAAGAGAACCGTATGAGCCTGGATATATGGGTTGCTTATACACGAATTGATGGCGAGCAGCCTCCAGCGTGTCCAGACGAGATGCTTCCATTAAGCATTTCACACAAAAAGTAACTCGGCGCTGAGAAAGTTCTAGGTCGGGTGAGATAAAACTCAACTTCTTGGAAACCTTGCACGACCCACATAACGCCCCGAAGCACAACTTGCATGTGCTGCTTGCTCTGCCAATTCTCATTCTCGAGGCTGTAGTTGGATTCGAACATGTCATGCACACTGGTTTAACGACTGGGGCACTTTGTTCCCTCATAGCTGCATGCTTCTGCTCCAGCAGCCACGCCAGCTTCTTCATCTGTCCGCAGTAGGAATATTTCAGGCCCGCCATTGTAGCTTGAACCATTCCTGCCACAGCCATCATTCGGATCATATCTCCCTTTGGATCCATGACACCTGTTCCAAAGCAATCCGTTCGATCTGTACCCTCCTGGTGGAAAATAGCACAGAGTGACATGTTACCGCGTACTCGGCCTGGAAGCTCACGCGTTTCTGGAAAGTTGACAGAGTGGAAAAGATGGTACCCCACTCGTTCACCATTTTGTAGATGAAGGATGCCTGAACTCTCCACGTAAATGTAGTCACGATTGCGAACGATGCCAATTGATGCTCCGGGGATATCAATCTCCATCCACTTAACCACTACAGCCCGGAATGGTTCCTCTTTTGTTGGCTCCACCACTGTTGTTAACACAGCGCCAGCACTGAAGTCGTTGAGATACGACGCCTTGATCCGCATCGATTCGAGAGTTGGGTTGACAAGACCAAACATGTTCTCGTCCAGAGTGCCGGGTAGGGGACCCAGCATGCGCATTTCGGGCAAATTGGAGTCCGGATTCGACTTCTCCCTCTCAAGGTATGTCGTCGTCGCGCCCGAAGTCTTGAACTTTTTCCAGCGAGCAAGGTCCACTCGTTTCTCGTTTTGTAGGTACTGTTCATACTCCTCAAACTTGGCATGAACCAGGGCATCGGTAATCTCCACGAGCTTGGCGCGGTCTTCCTCCGCTAGAGTTAATTCCCCGAACGGGTTGAGGGTGAAGCGTCGGTTGCTCATTTTGTCAGCCTTGCCAGATTGGCCGCCGCAATGCCTGCCTCGCAAGTCGGAAAATGGTGTACCGTAAGCTCCATTAGCGTTATCCTACGCAAATCTCGAAGATGGCCAGGTGGTGCCCGCTCTCACTTTTTAACAACACCAACAAGACAACTTTGCCTCGCGACTTGTCGTGGCAGTGGCGGCTCGACGGGAGCATCAGCCTCGACGTATCGGAAACGCGAAAGAAGGTTCTCCTCTCCGTCTTGGGCACCCTGGATATTAATGACTTTTTCACCATGTTGCACCCCACCTCCAAGGAACTCCAACCAACACTAGTGCGCGACAACTATCGTATGTGAGAGCGTATTGTTCCTACAGTTCCGTGCGATCTTGAAAACTGTGTTGTTAAGTCAAAATAGCCTGGCTGACATACTGTACGTATTGTAACGCTCAAGGCAGATCAAAGCACTCTTGGCTGGTTCTAAACAACGACGAGCGTGTGTGAGGCGCCGCACACCATTCGATGGACAACACCGGCCTCTTCTACCCATTCCACGCGCCTCTCCTGCACTTCGGCTGTCGTTGATCCAGCGTCGGCCGATGGTTGCGAGAAGCTAGAATAGGATACCAGTAGTGCTCCACTTCTTGACAAGAGTGTGTAGTGAGCTTCGCCACAAGATACCGCGGTGATTTGGCCAAAGAACTCACGCTCGAGTGTCGGCGACAGCGTCAGCAGCGTTGGCGATAGAAGAAGCTTCTCAATGTCCAATGAGGGATCCCGTCCGCAGATGTACGCGGTTCCATTTTGCAACAAGAAAATAGAGAAGTCATTTCCACCTGCTATGTCGATCAGTCCGCAATTTTCCGAGATTGCTGCCGAGATCGCCATCACCTGCTTTGGTTCGCTAACGTCCATATAACATCCATGGCCGAGCTGGCCAGAATCCCCACGCCCCCATGTAAATCCTGCGCCGTCGCTACTGATCGCAAGGGAATGATCCTTTCCTGCTGCAATACGGCGGACAATATACCTCTCTCCATTACCAATTCTAGACTTCATATCCATTGCCCACCCTGTCCAGTCCGCATCAATCTGTCTCGGTTGCTGGATATGGGAAGTTTGCATTGCAAGCCAACAGAGAATCAAAACATCGTCAGAAGATAATCACAAAATGTGCCAAGATTAGCAACTTACCACCATATCTAGCAAGCCCTCCGCAGCACGACCAAGCTTCCCATATTTATTGCAGCCCCACGAAAACACGCGGCCGTCTGATGACAGAGCTAGCGAATGGTACTCACCACAAGCCACAGAGCTCATATACATCCCTCGAAGATCACCAACAACGGACGGCGTCACAACTGCAGTGGATGGAGTTCCTGGCGACAGAAATCCCAGTTGACCTCTAGAATTGCTTCCCCAGGCAAAGACATGTCCGTTGAGATCTGTAACCAGAGTGTGAAAAGCTCCACACGAAACTTGAATAATTGTGTGCTGCTGTAGCGCAAATACACGCTGCGGGGTGCTGACTCGCCGAGAATCGCCATCGGCAATAGTGTAACCCAAACGACCGCCGCTACTGTCGCCCCAAGTAAACAGATTTCCATCCTCCATCACCGAAGCAAAAAACCGTTGGCCACTACCAACTTGAATTATGTTGGTATCATTACTCGACTCGCCAACAACGAATTCAACAGGGTGAACAGCAAGTGCACCGTTCGATGAAGCATCAATAGAAGTGCCGTTTATCACATCCGTGCCTTGACTAGACGTGGACCATTCTCCAATAATGGATAACCGCTTCACAGATCTCGATTCACTAGCAACAGAGCTATTGGATTCAGCAAGAATCGTGTGCGGAGTCTCTTGTCCAGTTTCAGTCCCAGTATCTCGTCGCGCAAGCTCCACGTTCTCCACGGCCTTCCTAAGATCTCGTCGAATCTTATGGACAGCTCGTACGCACTTTGATTCTTCAATAATCTGTGAACAACGAATTCCAGCATTTCCGCCTTGTAAAGCAAGATCTGCACAGTCCTTGCAGTCGTCGTCGTGATCCCCACGCATCAAGAAATATTCAATAGCCACTTGAAAGTTCGCTATCGTGAAGCCCAATGCTGTCGTGTTGGAGTTGATAAAATGATAATCCGAGATGTACTTTATCACAGCCGCGATAGGAAACGGCGAAGCTGGCCCCGAAGCGTCCTCTGCTGTCTCCCGCAGAACTTTATTGAAGGCTTGCACCAGCACGAAGAGTAGCTGATCCAAAATATCGTCTGTCGTCAATTGATACGCTTCTGTAACAGCAAAAATCATAAATGAATCAGAGACAACACAATTTCCAAGCACCTGAGAAAAGCAGGGCCACCTTACCAAAGTCTAATCTACGCAGCTTGACATTCCGTGTAATTGCATCGCTGACTCGATCAATACATGTCTTAAAAACCAGTAGCATGTCTAACGGCGTCTTCTTCTGTGTAACAGTTAGAAGCGTGTCTCGTGCTTCCGCAGCGAAGCACTATTCGTATGCAAAGTTAGCAACAATGTTAGTCTACTGATTTAACCACAGTCTTCATCTTTTTTCGTTCGTACCTGGAACTCCTTCCTCAGTCCAAAATCTTCTGGCGTATAGTGCCTCATACGATACAAAACCTGTTGCAGTTTCTTATCCTGCTCTCGACAGCTCGCTACAATTCTCGGAAATATCACGTCGTGCAGACTCTCCATTAAATAGCACTCTACCACTTGCTGTATCTGCAGCAAATGACTCACTCCTCCTCCGTGTCTTCTCTGCAACCTATAGTCCTCCTCGATATCATCAAAACTCCCCGCGTGGATCAGCTCTTCCACTGCAGTTTCCCACTCCTCTTTCAAGTTTGCTGGAAGTGTCTGTTTGTACCTCTCGTACACTTGTTCCTGTACACAAATTTTGTGCACTTGACTAATAGTTTCTTCTAGCTGATAGAAGATCAGCTCGTTTTCCGGAAACGATCTGAGGATGGCTGTATATTTTCTCAAGGTAGCGACATCAATCTCACTGGGGTCTTCCGGTACCTCGAGACCGCCCTCTAGCGGCCGACTGATGTGCAGCACCGTCACTTCCTGATGATGGATCTCCCTCTTCTCGGATAGCAAGATACGCACTTGTCTGCGGTCGCTGAAGCCCTTCCCAGTGTGAATATGGGAGCCCAAGACCGCCACTTGCTTGCCTTTTCAGAGCACAAGTTGAAGCGATCACATATCTGAGAATAAAAAAATGAATGGCAAAATAGCAATTATAACAAAAGGAGTTTACCGTTGAGAGAATCATAGGAACCAAGAGATCGTTCCGGCTCGTCGCCTGCAGGAGTGAGGAAGTGCGTGTATAGCGCGTCTTGAGTGATAGCTTCGTCCGCAAGCAGCGAGCGTGGCTGCGGCACGCAAAACAAACAGCGCGGGGCCAGGGCACGCTGCGTCTGCTCCAAGTCCGCACCCAAGGCGCGCAGGAAAACGTCACCCATAGTAAATGTAAGTGTTCTCAGAAACGAGTGCGGAAACCATTGTTGGTGTGTACAGCATAAAGTAAATCCGCCAATCAGAAGGAGAGTTGAAGTATGACAATCACTCTTGTAGGCATGCAAGACAGCTTGAAAAGACAAGACTCTTGACATTACTGTTGGGTGTTATGCGCGACACTACTCTTCGATGCAGGCACATGCAGGTCACTAACTACAGGTGCACAGGTATATGCAGCCATGCAAGGCGCCACCCTTCCTCGTCTTCCTCGTCATGTGCTGCGTCCTCTGTTTTACAGGCGAGGTCGCAATCACTTCTCCGTTTAACGGCGCAGCATGGGGTGCTCGGGGGGACTCTCCGGTTCCCAGCGGTCCTGAACCCAGCAATCGTTCTGGATCCAGTCCACAGCGTTCTGGAAGTGCGGTGGCTGTTCATACACGCCGTAATAGCCAAACTGCAAGCACAAACACGACACACACAAGTTAGGCAGCTGATCAACCACTCTGGACCAAGACAAACGGCACATACCTTATTCGCGGCCTGAACGATGCAGTCCTGGAGTCCCTTCACGCGCCCAAGCTTAGCCCGAGCCTCTTCCTCAAGCTTCTGCTCCTCCTCTTTCAGCAGAGAAAGCTTGTCCTCGTAGTGCTTGGAGATCCAGTCACGGAACTCGTCCTTGGTCATGTACTTGGACTCCTGGTGAGGTTCACTGGGTTGCTCTTCGGCAATCTCCTGCTTGACCTCCTCCGGCACCTCAGGTACCTCCACAGCAACGTAGCCCTCGTCGGTCTTAATCTCCAGCTTGTCACCTTCCGAAGTCTCGACGACCTTTACCTGCTCCGTCGTGACATCGCCGTGTTCATCAATGATCTGAACAGTCTGCTCACCATGTTCCGGCTCACCCTCAACGACCACCTGAACCTGGTTACCCTCCGGGGTCACAACGTTCACCACCTGTGTGTCATCTGTCGCCGTATTGGCAACCTCAGCCGGGACTTCGGGTACCTCCACAACCGTGGTGCCACCCTCGCCATCCGGAATCACCAGCTTCTCGCCTTCATCAGTCTCCACAGCCTTAACCTCCTTAGTCGTGTAGCCACCTTCATCGTTCAGGATTTTGACCGTCTGCTTGCCGTCTTCGACCTCGCCGACAAGGATCACTTGTTCGTGCTCTCCATTGTCAGCGACCACATCAACCGTCTGAATAACCGGAGCAGGTTCCTCCGGCATGTACGGGTTAAGTTCTTCACCTCTCACCATCTGGTCGATGGTCATCGGAACATCAACAGCAACGTAACCTCCATCGGTCGGGATCTCGAGCTTCTGCTCGCCACTCGCAGTCTCCTCCACACGGACCTCGGTCGTCGTCGTCTGGCCGTACTGGTCGACGATTTTAACCTCCATCGGTCGGGATCTCGAGCTTCTGCTCGCCACTCGCAGTCTCCTCCACACGGACCTCGGTCGTCGTCGTCTGGCCGTACTGGTCGACGATTTCAACGGTCTGCTTGC
The DNA here is from genome assembly GCF_000247585.1 of Phytophthora nicotianae INRA-310. NCBI lineage: Eukaryota > Oomycota > Peronosporomycetes > Peronosporales > Peronosporaceae > Phytophthora > Phytophthora nicotianae. The sequence goes on along the minus strand of NW_008649010.1, from coordinate 753,451 downwards.
CGTGCTCCGGTTCTCCTTCAATGATCACCTGCTCAGTCTCGCCAGTCGGGGTCACCACGTCAACCACTTGCGCGGTCTCACCAGTCTTCTCGGCCTCACGCACCACCTCAGCGGGCACCTCAGGTACTATCACAGGAGTGTCGACTTCAGGAAGCTCAATCTTCGTCTCA
>NW_008649010.1:726043-746421 GCF_000247585.1 Phytophthora nicotianae INRA-310 | reverse complement strand
CGATCGGCTCTGGAACAGGAACTCGAATAATGTCCCCATCCGTTGTCTCGACCATGAGCTGCTCGCCTTCGGACGTCTCCACCACCTTGGCCTCCTTTTCTGTGTAGCCACCTTCGTTGTCCGGAATCTGCACAGTCTGCTTGCCATTTTCCGGTTCACCAACGATGATCACCTGCTCCGTCTCACCGGTGGAAGTCACGACGTCCACAACTTGAGTGTTTTCCGTCGACTCAGTCACCTCGGTGGGCATTTCAGGCACCACGACGGGGGTGATGTCGCCTTCAGCGTTCGGAATCAGGATCTTCTGCTCACCCGTCGGAGTCTCAATTGAGCGCACCTCCGTCGTAGTGTAGCCACCTTCTTCATCCGGAATAGCAATGGTTTGCTTCCCGTCTTCAGGTTCCCCGACAATAATGACCTCAGTCGTACCTCCATCGGGCGTCGGGATCTCGACAGTTTGCTGGTTCTCGGTCGGAATTTCTTCCTCCTCCTGATCCGGAGGGGTGACCGCAATGGTAACTCGGGGGCAGAAGACGTCCAACAGATAGTAGAAGATCTCGTGATCCGCTCGGGTCACTGCAGCTTGACGTTGATCCAGCGCCTGTCTGGTGCAGTCGCTGTCGCTCTTGAGCTTGCCCTCCAAGAGCGCCACCACGTTCTTCTTAATGTCCTCGGGGAGATCAGAGGCCTTGACCCTGTCGACATCGACCATCTCCTTCTGGGTCAGATCAGCGATGACCTCTTTCTTGGACAGTTTGCCGTCGTGGTCTTGGTCGATCCGTTCAAAGTCCGGGTGGAAGGCGTCGCCCAGCTTGGAGATGAACGCCTTGGCCTCGTTGGACATATCGGCCTTGAGGTTGGCCGTCTTGACAGCGGAAGTCGAGCCGGCGTTCTTCATGGCCGTGTAGCCCACACCGGCCGATGCAGCCAGCAGCCCGAGCGTGGCTCCAGCGATGGCCAGACGCTTCTTCTGACGTCGCTTGTTGTTGGGGCGGTCAGGTGCCGCCACGCGCCGGATAAAGTGCGCTTCTTCATTCTCACTCCCGTAGTTGGTCGGAGACTTCATGTCCGCTTGAAAGGGTGGAGCTCACTCAGTGACTAGCAAGCTCAGGTTTGGACGATGCTTCGTTGCCGTGGAAAGTTGTGAAGTGATTGAGACCAACGAGCTTCGACTCGGCTCATGGTCATCGCTTTGGAAAGATCCCTGGGATGAGACTGTGGTGAAGATCTCGGCATTGCATGGAGAGAGTCGTGTGCTTGGACCATGATAACCGCATATCGACGATCTAAAGCGCAAAGGGTCGGGAGATCCGCTTGACCCGACGCAGGAGACTAAATGGACGGACATGAGGGAAGATCGCCTTAAGAAGTTGAAGAGGCACTCCGTGGCAATTAGATTCACTCGCGCCTTTCGAGAATTGTTTTTAACCGCACGATCCGCTGACAAAGATACGGTGGGGCACGTGCATCAGCAGAACGAAGATCACTGGCAGACACTCCATTTTCATGACTATGGCAACTGGAATCTTCCTCGGTACTCTGTTTCGCAACCAGGGTCACTTCAACTTGGAGCCTTTTGCCAAAAGCTTTGGGCATAGTCTCGTTCGTCACAAACCAAACACTTGTAGCAGAACCTGCTGCGGTTCCTCTTGAAAAGCTGTTCGAGCTCCAACATCACTTCTTTGCAATGTCATTGCAGCAAGATAGATCGCTTGGACATGGCGTGTCGAGTGCTAGATGCAAGAAAAGCTATAGAACGCACAATTGAGGCCTGCCTTGCCTTCAGCCGAAGCTTCCGAAGCACGGCAATCCGCGGTAGAAATTCACAGCAGCTGAAGGTCAGCCGGCTTTCTCGATATCACAGACGCTCAAGTTGAAGTCGTGTATACAAACACCAAGTGTTCGTCTACATGATCCAGTTTCTTATTCTCCACACAACTTCATTTGTCAATCACCACCATGGAGTTCCAGCTCAAGAAGCTTCGTCTTCGAGACGAATGGACGTTGCCAAGCTTCAGATCGGTGTTTCCGGACGCTTCCAGCAGTCAAGCAACCTCCGAGGCCATACCAGTTGACGCTTCGATGACACTGGGAGGACTTCCACCCATCAGCGCGTTGAACGAGACGCAGCAGAACGACGTCAATACTGAAGACGTTTCCAATACCGACACCACACTTTCCAACGAAATCATGACGGCCTTTGACAGTCTTGACGCTCAAGCAGAATCGGACGCATTACCACTCGAATTTCAATGCCGCTACCGTCACGGAAAATGTTCCAAACCTCGCACACTCAAGAAGAACGGATCGATGCACAGCTTCTGCGAATACCATCGACAGCTTTCGGTACGCAACCAACGAGTATTCGACCAGAAAAAGCGACACAAACAGGAGCTTCCAACCAGCAATACTGCAAGCAACATCTCCAACCACGAAGATGCCCAGCAGGACACACATGAAGCGAAGAAGCGACCCAAACGCAGACGCCGAACGGTGTAACTACCTAATCATCATATACGACAACTCACAAGCCGCTAGCATAGCAGAACATCGCACCAATGTAAGCAAAAAGAGTCGCATTGATACTTACTCTCACAACGCGTCTCCATTCGCAGTGTCTCGACAATCCTACCAACCACAACGTCTTTAGTATCTCAACATCCTCTGTCACTGCTCTAAAGCTTAGTCCACAACGATCGACCACGGGTGCTCGCGACGGCCGTACTGGATGTCGGACAGCTCCTTCCACACGCGCTCGGCTAGCTTGCCAGCCTTGCCGTCCGTGCCGTCCAGCGGGATGGCCAGGTCCTCGTCCATGTAGTTGATGGTGGACACGGGGGACACCACGGCGGCCGTGCCAGAGCCGAAGATCTCAATGATGCGTCCTTCCTTGCTGGCCTTCTGCAGCTGCTTCATGTTGATGTTGCCCTCCGTGACCTTGAACTCGTTCCACTCGCGTGTGAGGTGCAGGATCGAGTCGCGCGTGATACCGGGCAGGATGTCACCACGGGTAAGCGGGGGCGTGATCAGCTCCTTCTCGCCCTGCTCATTGATCCAGTGGATGAACAGGTTCATAGTACCGACCTCGGTGATCTCGTGATCAGGGCCGAAGATCCACAGATTCTGCGAGTAACCCTGCTCTTGGGCGTCGAACTGGGGCAGAATACCGGGGGCGTAGTTCGCACCGACCTTGAAACCACCGGTGCCACCAGGCCACGCACGGATGTAGCGGTCGTTAGCGCAGAGCTTCACGGGGTTGAAGCCCTCGGGGTAGTACGGACCCACAGGCGAGAGGATGATGAAAAGCTTGGCCTTCTCGCTGGCACCCACACCGATGGATGCCTGGGTACTGATGCCCGTGGGACGAATGTACAGCGAGTAGCCCTCGCCCTTGGGAACCCAGTCCTTGTCCAGGCGGATGAGCTCTTCCAAGCACTTAGTGAGCTCGTCACCGTCGAATTCCGGCAGCAACAGACGCTTCATGGAGTTATTGAGGCGCTTCATGTTCATGTCCGGACGGAAGAGACGGATCTGGCCGTCGGCGTCCACGTACGCCTTCATGCCTTCGAAGCATTCGAGTGCGTAGTGCAGCACGGCGCTGGCCGGATCTAGGGCCATAGGGCCGTACGGGTGGATCACGGGGCTGCCCCAGCCTTTGCCCAGTTCCCAGTCCACCTCGAGCATGTGGTCCGTGAACGTCTTGCCGAATTTAAGCTGCTCCTTCGGGAGTTTGGGCTTGGGGTTCGAGGTGCGCTCGACCTGCAGGTTGGCGTACGAGATGTCGGCGCCTGTGGAGAAGGCGGCTGCGCGTGAAGACGTCATCCGGCCCAGAGTCTTGGCACCACGGGCGAGCATAACTGGAAGTGCTTGGGCGCGAGGAGATGAATTTGGGAATGACACATTGCAGCTGTGGCAGATAAATGGGATACTTAGTGGAGATGTCAAATATGTGGAAATTTGTAAGGTGAAGAGTTTTGCGAGCTGGGAATGAGAGATGCGCAAACAATTTGAGGAGTGTCAGGTGTACTGCCAATATATAACTTGTATCAATATAGTTTGTTTAAAATTAACTTGTGTTTGGAGCACTTCATTCGGCTCCAACTTGTTGTTTCTTGTGGCGGAAACTACACCTCCTTTGATACTTTCTCGCTGACGTGCTCAGAGGGAGCAGAGGGAAGCTGGCCCGTAGATGCTGAACCTGAAGGGGCCTTGGAGGAGTCCTTAGGTGCCTCCGCAAGACCATCCTCCTTTGCAGGATGAGACTCCACCTTGTGGGTGTGGTCGCTTTCCTTGTGTTCTTCGTCTCCCTTGTGCTCGTGGTGCTCAACATGCTTCTGGTGGTGCTCTTCGTTTTTGTGAGCATGGTGATCTCCATCGCTATGAACGTGGTGGTCTCCATCTTTGTGGGCGTGGTGGTCTCCTTCTTTATGGGCGTGGTGATCTCCTTCTTTATGGGCGTGGTGCTCTCCCTCTTTGTGAGCATGGTGCTCGCCATCTTTGTGATGATGTTCTTCCTTGTGACAGTGGTGTTCACCGTTTTCATGGTGCTCGTCCTTGTGAGATGCCCCCTTGTGAGCTTCGTCCTTTTGAGGCTCTTCCTTGTGGCTTTCATGAGCACCAACATCAGCAGGTGGTATCTCTTTCGCGCTCTTGTGGCGGGCATCTGAGGAATCAACTGGGGGACCGTCAGTCCAGATGGACTTGAGCTTGGAAAACTTCTCGGCATCGTCCGCGGTCGACTCCATGATAGCCTTCGACTGGAGGAACTTGGCCTCATCGTACGGCGTGTTCTCAATCGATGCAGCTCCACCCATAGCTATGGTCTCGAACCAGTCTGTACTGTAGCGGTTTTGGTAGCAAAACGACGAATGGAAAACGAAGTGGTTCCCGCCTCCCTTCTCATGTCAATTCGCCATCACTGCGGGATCATCTCATGGCTGTTGAAAGAGTCACAGAAATAGGTGGCCAGGCCGTGATGGCCGTGGTATTCAGACCAGGCTTTCAGTGCCAGACAGGTTGCTAAGATTAGAGGCTTTTGACCTATACTTGCCCGCAACGAGTGTGCGATGCCAAACACCGAGGAGTTTCGCTTCCAGACTTTGTAGTCACCGCAGCCTCAGTCAGACCATGATTCAAAATAGCAAACCTATTCTAGGTAATGCGGCAGACTTTGATCTTCTCAGTACATTTCAGCGTGTTGTTAAACTTTAGCCAGGCTGTTTTTTGTACGTATCTGACTGCATCAAAACAAGTTGATGCGATGCAGTTTTGACATGTATACTTAAACGAGGTGTTGCATATTGCACATTCAAGTTTGTTAGTGTAAAGTGTGTTATTCCTTTGTCTTGCCACTATACGTAAGCGATGCTACACGTACAGGTTCATCATCTGCATACAATGCAATTCGCAGTTCGTATGCCGGAAGGACTCAACAGTTGTAGCCATGTCAAATTGATTAGATGAGCTGGTTAGAGGTACTTACGGTCATCAGAACAATTCGTGCGATTCTTGTGGTCACTAGCAGCTCTCTTCGCTATGCAGCAAACATTCACGCATCCAACATATACGCCAGTAATTCGGGTGACTGCTGAAATGGCAAACATGGTTGTCATTGCCGATCCAATCAACCACGTGATCGACACAAGAGAGGTGGAATGCCAAAGCATCTAGCTCCTTGACCAGTGGTCAATGACCACACGATACAGTGTAGTGTCATTGTAAATAGCAGCTGCAGTGGCCACAAACTGGTCGCCAATATAGTGGTAGATGCGGAGGTTGCTCACCATGCTGGTGCTCAACTTTCGTCGGTGACGAATCGTCACCAATGCTTCTGAACTATCCATCGTGCCAACAAGTACGGCGAGGTCCCCGTTTTCTTCTACGACCGCGACTTGGTGCACCATGATTACATCGTGGGATGTTCCAATCCTCGGCTGTCCAAGTAGACCTTGAAAGGGTAGCGTTAGCTTCCAGAAGACCATATCTTTTTCGGAAATGGCTATATTCTCATTTTTTTTTTTTTTGCGAATGTAGCCCTTCTTCGAAACTTTTCAACCAATCACAGAATGCCGATGGCGGACAAGAAGCGCGCATCGAGTTCGCCTCCTCGTGTCGGCAAGGCACTGGACCACCAACCTTCCAAGCGAAAACGAACCGACACATGTCCAGTCAAGAAACCCGCAGCTCTCCCTGATGCAGAGGTAGAGCTTTTACGTGCTTTAGAGGAAGAAATATTGAAAGAAGAAGAAAAGATCAAACTCGACAAGAACAAGAAGTTCCCGCCCGAAGAAGAAGATGACGACTATGATGAATCAGATGACGAATAAAAAAACGATTAATATGTGGTAGGACCCTTCTTAAGCTCCTCATTGAGCCAACCACACATCGCACGGACGCTGTCTCGGTCTTGGGCACAACACTCAACGACATTCGTGAAGAGTGAGGACACAGCCGAGGAATTAGCAGCAGTTGAAGCGCTATTACGCCTCCCTTGATTACTTGCGGGTCCCAGCTCAGCAGCCACAGCAGCAGGGGCTGCAAAGAATAGGGACTTTGATTTAGACGACGCGGCTGCAGTTGAAGCTCCCACGTTAACGGGATGACGTCGTTGATCCATTTTCAGCTCATAGTCGACACATTTCCGGAGCTCTCGACGGGCTTCACGTATCATAGCACGTTGCTGTTGTTTGTGTTTGTTAAGAAGTTGCTGGTACTCTTTGGATTCCGGTTCTTCTGGGGTTTCAGACGGTAGTGAAGGTAAAAATTGGTCGATTTTGTTGAATACGAGGAAAATTTGTGTATTCGCCAGGAATTTGTGCATAGATTTGTGTTTGAGTAAGCGGACGAGTTCCGTGGCGACGATAGGGAAACGAGGGCTGTCCGATACATCGACAACGAACAGCACGGCGACAATAGGAAGAGAAGCTTGGAAATTGTTGGCAACTGCAGTAGGAGCAACGTTGTTGAGGTTGTTGCTGTTGTCACTGAAAGTAGACAAGTCGTTGGTGGCGCTGTACCATTTAGCTCGACATGTACGACGACCGGGTAGATCAACAAGCAGCAAATATCTGTCGCTATTATCCACTCGATAACTTGCAGTCTGTAGTGTCCGCGTCGGATCCGGGTACAAGTAGGAAGGCAACTCAATACCTTTGTTAGTGTAAATACTCATGTCTTCGCCGATGGAGATTCGTGAAAGATGGTTTACTAGCGTCGACTTGCCGGCACCATCCAGTCCCAATACAAGCAGTTTACCACGGTGTTTCTTTGCGGCATGCTGCCGTGTTAGCATACCCGTGAGCATCCGCAGTGATCCTCGATAGTCCGTTTCGGAGGAAGCTTCCCGCTCTTGATAAGCCAACAACTCGTGCGATGTGAATCCCCCCATTTTCACAGATTACAGGTCACTAGAAGTTTGTTGTTCTGCGGTGACGCCTATTTCTGCTGCGTTGTTGAGCGGTTAAGTAGTTTTTAAGTATTGTTGCTTGTTCGCCATAAATAGTGGCGATGGAAATGAGACGAATACTGCATCGAATTCAACCTCACATAGCGTGAAACTAGTCGAAGACGATGGACTCGGAAGGTGATGGAACTGGGATTGACCGCAAGACATTCAAAGACGGAGCAGCTGTGCTTGTGCGCGACGAAGATGGAGATTTACTTGACGCAACCATTGTTCGCCAGCACCGGAATGGTGACTACGTGGTTGAGTACAACGAGACGGGAAAAATGGAGAAGAACGTACCGAAAGACCGTATCCAGTCCGCCGATGATGGGAACGCGAGGAGTCGTAATTTAGACAAGGACGACGAGCTTCAAGTCGACACAGCAGTGCAGTTCAAGAACGAGAAGGGGGAATGGAGCGACGGTCAAATTCGCAGGCTCCGCAGCAATGGTAGATACGACATTGCGCTCGAAGGAGATGAAGTGGTCAGGAATGTCGAGAGGAGAGATATCCGAGTCACCAAGACACCGAGTAGGAAGAAAAGTGTGGATGCTGAAGTAGACAGCGAGGATGAAGATGAGGAGCGTGCTATGAGGAAAAGGAGGTCTAGAACCAGAGGCGGTAGAAGTAAGCGCGAGTTGGTCACGAGTGAAGATGAAAGTGACGATAGCGTCGGTCCTCTACGGCAAGGCCGACGGAGCGGTGGAGCAGGATTCCCCCAGTTGCGAGTGAATCAATTGGTCGAGTTCGAAGATAAAAGCGGGCGTATTCGTCGTGGACGGATCAAAATGCTCAACCGGGAGCAACAAATGTGCGACGTGGAGCATGAAAGTGACGCTGGAAGAGTCTCGAGGCGTATCCCTCTCGACGTCGTTCGGCCCGCCAGCTCATTTGGTCGCTTTTTTGGCGGGACGAACCGAAATTTTGTGCCATTTCAGCTGAACACGCATGTGTATTATCGCACAAAAGACGGCATGGAGCGGAAAGGAATTGTACTCAAAGTATCCAAGACCAGTGGCAGGACACTCTACGAAGTGGAGGATTTACTGGATGGAACAATGATTAAACAGCTATCAGTTGGGAAGCTACGAGCTGTTCCGTGGCTTGATTACACCCTTCCGAGCTGGAACGGTATGCCGAATTTACCAACTTTTTCACTGTTTTCCGCGCCTATACTTCGAAGAGGAATGAATGTCCGCTTTCGTCGGACTGAAGAGAAAACAGGACGTAGTGGGTGGAAAGGTGGAGTCATCGTGAAGGCCAAGGCGAACGCTTGCTGTATCGTGGAATACTACGGACCAAACGGTGACTGTAAGCGGGAAGAAGTCAAGAACTCCGACATCCAAGCTCGGTTCTTTCGGATGCCGTTCAGCGGAATGATGGACGGTGTTCTGGATGGTTTATCGCTTCCAACTATTCAACTACCTGCCGGTATGTTTAAGGTTGGAAGTGCCGTGGAAGTGTCCAATGGAGCCAGAGTTTTCCTCGGAACAGTAGTGAGTTCTAACGAGATGGACAAGACGTACACAATCCGATACGAAGACGGTCGAAAGGAGAAAAACGTGCCAAGTGATCGTGTTCGGTTATCACTACGTCGCTTGCGAATTGGTACCGAGGTGGAAATGATCGTTGAAGGTCCGTGCAAAGAAGTATCCAAGTTAGACGGCGAGGTGGCATGGATCCATCGAGACGAGAAAGTTGCGGTTCGCATCAACGGCGGCAACAATGATGTTTTCGCTGAAGTTTGCACTCACGCTCTGATGGTCGATGGTAAACCAGCGTTTACGGCTCCGTTAAGTAGCACGTGGCTGGAACTTTTGGGGTACTACTTGAATTTAGCAGCCGAACTATTCGTCTACACTTGGTTTTTCTTTGGCTTCATGGTCGAGATGGATGAAATGCTGACATTGCACGAAGACACGGCGCCAGATTTACTGCAAAACCAAGAGCACATGACCGCAATGTACACAAGTCAGCAGGTGGATTGGACTCTCTGTCATCATCCAGCACTGCAGAATGCATCGTCGTCAGATTATTTGTTGATTTCTTCCGATGTGATGGCTACCGATCGCGCGTGGCTCATGGCTTTGTTAGTATCGAAGGCTGTCTTAACTGCGGGTTGTGCTCTCTTGGTGCTGCGGTGCTTACGATCCAAGTTGTCAGCACTACAAGATGAGTACGTTAGACTCTTTAAATGTTGTTTCCTGCTTATCTAACGTTGTTTTTTGTTCAGCTTCATTGACTTGAAAGAATACCAACAAGAACGTGTGATGCGACGACATCTAGCAGTTGCAATGGGTTGGGCTCTCATCGTGACGTTCATGACACTAGTCAACTACGCTTCATTGTTGAATCGGTTCGACTACTACTGTCTGCTAAACGACAAAACGTTGAGCTTCGACGAGCTCGCATTGAGTATTAACCCTTTCGCGATTCATTCTAGCTACTCGAACTCCGTTCAACTTCTGATCTCTCTTGCGGCCAAGACCACCTTCAATCTCTTTCGAGGCGTGACTTTCCACCTGCTGCTCTTCGCGTTCCCAACCAGTGGCACGAACTTCATTCGACGCCTGGTGTTCTTACTACCATCTATCGCAGTGACAGCGCTACTCTGTGCTGTAGGTGGAGCAGCACTGCACACGTTTTACTACGTTCAGAAGACCGAGATACTGAGTGACAGGACACTGGAGATGTCCACCAACACCGATCTATCGGTGCTTCTACTGGTCTTGTCGCTCTGGTTCATCTACTGCGTATACAACGTGGGGGCTGCAGCTGGTCGATTCTCTGAGACTCGATTGGAGCGACAACGAACGTCACGAGATGAAGTATCGGAGGACGTACTGGATCTCGCGGAACGTGGAGAATTCGGTCTACAAGCACAACGTGAAGCGTTGGTGACCAAGGTGGAACAACGTCAGGACCAACTTGGCATCTGTAAGCTGAGTATCCTGCGCATCTACCGCCACATCATCGTCCACTTTGCAGCCGCTGCAGTTGCAATCTACATTGACGTAGCTCTACGTCGTGTGGTCAAGGAGTCCAATGGGAGTTCAGTGGCGTTGAACGCTTTGGCTTTCCACCTCGCAGTGTCGATCACGTGGTTGGTCGGATCAGCGATGGCAGTCATGTTTGCCATCTCACTACGACAGCAGTCACCGGAATTGCTGGCGTATATCTTGGATGTGTAAGAGCAGAATAAACACACGTTAAAACTACACTTCCAATAGAACTGTAGGGGTTGAATAGCGTTCAAAACCATCATCTAACCTCATCCAGTTGCTCTACTTGGTCACGTAGTTTTCGAACAGCGAGGTGAAGTAGTTCGGGTCCGTGATGGCTGCGAAGGGCTCCACTCGTTGGAGGTACTTACCGCGGCTCTTTTCGAAGGCCACAGGGGCACCCGAGCGAACGTCACGCACATCCACAATGTGAGAGTGATGAGCCTCAATGTGGTCGTCAAAGAAGACACTAACGTCATCCTTCTCTTCATCAACCAATAGCAACTTCCCGTACTGCCCGTCCTCAGCATGAGCACTCCACCACTCCCAGTAGTCACGAAGAGCCAGCGTACTAGCACCCTGCAGCATACCACCCAGAGTCTCTTGAATAGACTGGAAGCCGCGCATCACCTTAACTTCCGGCTCCGAAGCCGCGTAGAAGTTGTTGGGAGCACTGGCCCCTTCCTCCGCCAGCTTGGACGAGAACGGCACCTTGGTGAGCGTTCCCACTGCCAACGCCGTGCCGTCAGTCTCAAATCCGTCGCGATAGAACGTGCCGATACGACGTGCACTGGGCTCCAGCTTGAGTCGGAACCGCTCCGGTAGGGCAGGTAGACCCACGGGGTGTTGTCCGTCCACGAGGAGATCCAGCTCCTTCGCGACCTCTACAATGTCATCACCAAAGGTGCGAAACACGAGCTTCACGTCCATCTCTTTGTCTGTCACTTTAGGAGACGCCAAGTACGACAAGAACTGCAAGAATGATGGTAACAGGTAGTAGCGACCTTCACTCCAGGCCTCCTGGAGTCGAGACTTGGGCATCGTTGCTGCCAATTGCTTGGCTGCTTCTCGCTGCTCTCCCATAGGGAAATGCAGCTTCTCCATCACCTCTTTAAAGGAATCACGCACGCGACGACCAGGTGCGTTGTCCCCACCTGTGAAAGCTGATTGTAACGCTGTGCGCTTCTTCTTGGCTGCTTTATTCACGGCTTTAATCTCGTCGATGTCACTGCCCTGAGCTGTAGCCAGACTCTGGTACGGGTGGGCGTCGTCCACGAACTGCTTGTAGGTTATGAGCTTGTGTCCATTGGATTCAGCCGCTGGGGGCTCAATAGACGACGCGTTCGAGACACAGATCCACTCGGATGGACTGCTGGGGTTCACGTAGCCCCACGTACACTCGGACAGGAGATAATCCACCGTGTTCTCCATAGTGCGACCACCTGCAGCGTCCGACATGAGGACGGTACGGTTCAGGTCGAAGTGCAGCACGACGCTGCGCTTGCTGGTAGCCATGATGGAGGAGAGCGTGGTGGACGAAGGGGGTCAGATGCTGATCAATTTGTGGTCGACCATCGAAATTGGACAAGTTTTTAGCCAATCAAAACTAAGTTTGATTAAAGTGTAGCCATGGTTACCTCTTGCGGCTACTTTTCTTCCTAGATCTCGACTTCGGCGCAGCTTTCTTCTTCTTAGGAGTCTGTTCTTCTTCATGCTCTTCTTCTCCCGTTTCTTCTGCTTCATCGTTCTCCTTTTCAGCATCATCGTCGACTGAGAGCAAGGTCTCTCCTCCACTGTGTTCCTCCTCGTCCCCCGTCTCAATAACAGCAGCAGCAGCGGCCGCTGCCCTGCGTTTCTGTTGACGCGAACTCGTCCTTGTTGCTGGCAGAGACGGACGTCGTCGACGTGCAGGTGCGCGCTTTGCTGGCGTCTTGGACGCCTTCGTGCGTCCTCCAGACTTGCTGTCAGCTTCAGACGCAGAAGCCTCGTGACTCTCTGAGCCACTCACGTCTTCACTCGCAGAAACTGACGCACCGCGTGTACGTTTGCGCAACGGCGATGGGGCTGCCGAGCCAGGACCGTCACTGCTAATACTCGTGCGCTTTCGGATCCGCGTTGATGCTCGCGCCGGTGTAAGAGGTGGAGGGCCAGAAGCTTCGACATTAAGCGCCTTCTCACTCGAGTCCTTGGTCTCAACCGTCTTTGATTCCTTGTCTGCTGTAGGTTTCTCCGCATCCTTGTCGTTTCCATCGCTTTTATCCTCTTTATCGTCACAATTCTTCTCTTCTTCCTCCTTGGTTTGCTCCTGTTCTTTACGAGCCGCCTCCTCTTTACGAGCCGCCTCCTCTTTACGAGCAGCGGCTTCTTCCTCTGCGTCTCGAATCTTCTGCAATAAAATCGCCTCTTTCTTGACACTAGCTTTGCGTAGCGTCTCGGTGAGAGTCCTAGCAAAGTGCAACAACTCGACGCCTTTGCGTCTCGCTTCCGGTTGCTCTCGCTGCTCCGCGTCCGTCACCACATGTTGACAGAACAAATAAACCTGCTCTGCGAACTGCGCCCACTCGCACACTTCTCCTCTTGCGACACGGTCCTGGATCTTCTCTAAATCCACTTGTTCCTCGGTTTTATCTGCATCCTTCTCGTCTTCACTCTTGGAGAACATGCATGGATTTACGTCCTTACTCTTTGCCACCGACACGATCTTGGACAATACGTCCAGTAACATACTCTTCCTCAGAGCCTTCAGACTCGCCAGCGCAGCCTCCGCCTCCTCCTTTTCAGGATTCTTCTCCTCAACAACCGTCTCTTCAACCTTCTCTTCAACCTTCCGTTCAACCTTCTGTTCAACCTTCTCGTCATTCTTCTCGTCATTCTTCTCGTTGTCCTCCACCTTCTCATCAACTTTCTTCTCTTCAGCAGTCATTTCCACATCCTTCTCCTCAGCGTGAGCCTCGGTCTCCTCCATCACAACATCAGCTTTCTCCTGCTCCATTTTTTCCTCCTTCTCCTCCTTCTTCTCCTCTTTCTTCACTTCAGCAACATCCACAGGAGCCACAACGTCTGCTCTAGGGGAGGGTGTGGGCGTGCCATCGCTTGCAGACTGCGAGGCGTCTCCCTCGTCTGGATCTTCGAATCTCCGTCTGGGTCTCGTCCTCGGTCTCTTCCTCTGGCTCCTCACTCGCTGCAGGGCTGAGTGAACAGGCAACTTCACGTCTTTGTCTTCTTTACTGTGCGCTTTCTCCTCCTCTCGCCTTCTGGCAGCCTCAAACTGGTCAACGAGCGCCGCTAACTCCGTAGAGAACGTGGACGTGGCAGGAGTCCAAACTGCCAACAGCGGCGCAAATTGAGGCTCTGGAAGAGACGCTTCACCCGCTGCCACGGCTACTGCAAGTGCTGGGAGGGTTGCGTCTTTCTCTCCGGCGCGGAGGGCCGCGATCTCCGCTTGCAGGAACGCGATGGCCTCATCCAGCTGCGGCAGCGCTGCTTTAGCCTCCATCGTCGTGTTGGGAGTATTTTTGAATGAAAGTTTGTATTGAATGGATTGAGTTGCAGAATAAGAGGATTGATTGCGATATGAGGGTAGATTATGTAGAGTGATGGTTTTTCCTGGCCAAGGACAGGAGATTCGTAGTGGAAAAGTATGCAGAGATTTCACATATTACACTTCTACATGCACCATAGTACCACCGCGGCGACTTCGTAGTTCAGGAGATAGTTTATTACGCTAGCTCCTTCGACAGGATAACCTGAAGCTTGAACAGAACTTCAGCTGCACTAGGTCGCAAGGTCGGGTCTACCGATATGCAAGCGCAGCCAAGATCTGTCAGTGACTTCGGACCTACATCTGAAAACTCTACCGTAACATTTCCCATGGCCACTTTTTGCAGAAGAGTGGCGTCCGTCATTTGTCGCCCATGTGACAGCTGCATCTCCTGTCTCGCCTGGGCGTATGGTAGAGTGTGGGTGTCCAATTCACTCAGCACGACTCCAAACGAGAAGATATCCGCTTTAGTGTCGTAATGTTCGCCCGTCATCACCTCCGGAGCCATCCACAGCGATGTTCCCGCACCAGCAGTCATAGTTCGATCAAGTCGCTCTCGCGAAATCCCGAAGTCTGTTAGTTTGGCTTCGTGCATGTCGTTCAGCAAAATGTTTCTTGACTTCAAGTCCCGATGGATGAGTGGAGGTTCCAAGGAATGCAAATATGTAAGCGCGTGGCACACGTGTAGTGCGATAGTGACCTTCTCACGATCAAACCCAACAGGATGTTGCTTTTGCTTATAGTTGGTCAAGAGCGTGCGTAAGTCTCCACCCTCCATGAATTCCATTACCACGCACAGATCGGAAAGGGAGTCCCACGCGATACCAATGAATGTGACGATACGAGGGTGGTCCATAGTAGCTGTCAATTTTGCCTCAATCAAAAACCCGTTCACAAGTTTCATGTCCCGACGGGTGCTCGGTAGTAGCATCTTGACCGCGACTTGCTCGTTATTGTAGATCCCAGCATATACCTCACCGAAGGCTCCGTGACTGATAAGCGTGAGAATACGGACTTTTTCTCGTGGCAGGCGATTCGCTGTGATGATGTCATCGTCCCACAAACCAGTTTGACCTTGATCAGCTCTGAAGCGGAGCCGACGAATAGCAATGAATCCCAAGGTTATTATGCACAGCAGAAAGATACACATAGTGGTAATCGCGACGATCGTTAGCCCGTCCGGTGACTCATCGTTACCAGTGTCTGGAAATGTACTCTTGAGTGTTTGTACCATAGCCCGTAATGTATCCTCAATTTCAGGCTCGCACCAGGTATGCTCACTAACTTCGGAGCCAGATACTTGTCGACATGGTGCAATGAATTGCACTTCGTTTGGACACGTGTTGTCGTCCATAATCCAGGAACTAGTTTGTGCCAACAGGTAGATTGTTGCGTTGCTGTCACTACCGTCGAACTGGAACAATTGAGGGTCGAAGCTGCCGTTAATGTCGCTGTCTTTGGACCATATTGGGCCATTCTTTTGCTCAAGAGTGAATTCCCAAGATTGACTTTCAGGGCTGACAGCACACGCTGCCCTGGATTCAACGTAACTTGGATCACACGTCGACTCCGTGAAGACGATGGCGCTGTTGTTGCACTTCTCATTAAGTTTGCATGATGTTGAATCATCGAAGATCGAAGAAGACAGGAGAACGCTGTTCATGTTCATGGTGCCATCACATTTTACGTAAGCCTGCACGTAGTGAGCTGAGCCGTCCGTGGGGCGTCCAGAACGGGGAATTGCTTGTACCCATCCAGCGCTCCAAAGTATAGCCCGCTGCAGGCCGTGCGGGAGCCTCTCGAAGTTGGCCACTGTTTCCACAATATCAGTGAGGGCCGAGTTAAGTGTCGAAGGAGTTGGAGGTTGAGAGACTTGGCTAAAATCGACGATTTGCTCAATACCAGAGAGAGCATGTCCAGGACCTATTCGAATCGCGAACGATACTAAGAAACGCAGGAAGAGTGTGGGTAAACGGCGAGTACACATAGTAGCCTGGATTTCTCAGTTAAAAGGTCGGAAAAGTGAGTGCGTGTGGTGGGGGGAACGTTGACTTTACGGAAAAAGAAAAAGTGAACTAATGTATGTCTCCAGTGGCGGAGACGGGCGCTGAACCGCCATACACTTGATATTTAGTATAGCCGTTTCGTAAACGACCTTAGATACCCAATTGACAAAAACAAGTTTTCATACTGGAGTTTTCAACGGCTAGGGAGCTGTTTGAGCAGCGATAATTTGTGCTCTCAGAAAACTGAGAACACATGTGGGTTCAGCGATGAACAAAGAATGTCCGTTACCAAACACGAGGATCTCACAGGGATCTCACGTTTGTATACCATGAGGATCGATGATCTACTACTACGTCTGCCAGTGTTTAGTTGCTTTATCTAAACCTTTGGATTATTCACGCAATTCACAGGAGTAGTTTTTGCATCGATTCATCTATAGTATAGTACCATATTTCAAATGTTACTTTTTGCATGGATTTCTGATCACTGGACTAACACTTGAGATTCATACGTACCAGTAGTTAGAAATGCATATCTCGAAAAGATGGGAGGCAATGATTTAGTTAAGGAGCATGGCAAACTTGGTTATCACCCGGACGCCCTCCCGATTCACGTTGAACTTGTCCAGAAGAGGATTATCGAGATACAGGCCATCACAATGTATAGGTGTGTGTTTAATCTAAGTTCATTGATTGTATAGTTCCAGCGAAAATCTTGAGCCATGAACAGCGTCTGCACTTTTGCTCGTGTATTTCACACACCGATATATAAACATTCAGCTTACCTAAAGAAAGGCACCGGAGAGAGCATGCCTTCTTGGCACTTCGAATGTCATTTTCAAAGCCACACACCTGGATTTCCAACGCCCATCGTTATAAAAATTTCGCTAATGGGTTCATGTACTCGCTCAACAGATTATTTTGACGCTGTCAAGCGAGGTAGTTCGCTGGAAACCGCAAAGCGTTTAAGCAGGTGCACCTGAAGAACGATTAAATTTAATGGTTGCTCGTTAACTACTCAATAATGTTCGTTCTCCAAAAATTCTAGCACTACACATATATCGTAACGCAATTGAAAGGAATCATTTGTTTTGACTGTGAGTCATCTTCCTAGCCATGCAATATTCTACATTAAACATAAATTATGGTCCCAACCTTCAGCTCATTCACTGGATGATATGATTTTCTGTGAATTACTTGTAGTAAACGCTACGACACGTAGCCGCCCCGTGCCTTGCAACTTTTGGAGAAAGATTTTACACTAGCTCCTTCGACAGGATAACCTGAAGTTTGAAAAGAGCTTCAGCTGCACTAGGTCGCAAGGTCGGGTCTATCGAAATGCAAGCGCAGCCAAGATCTGTCATGGACTTCGGACCTACATCTGAAAACTCTACCGTAACAGTTCCCATGGCCACTTTTTGCAAAAGAGTGGCGTCCGTCATTTGCCGCCCATGTGAAAGCTGCATCTCCTGTCTCGCCTGGGCGTATGGTAGACTGTGGGTGTCCAATTCACTCAGCACGACTCCAAACGAGAAGATGTCCGCCTTATCGTCGTATTTTTCACCCGTCATCACCTCGGGAGCCATCCACAGCGATGTCCCCACACCAGCAGTCATAGTTCGATCAAGTCGCTCTCGCGAAATCCCGAAGTCTGTGAGCTTGGCTTCGTGCATTTCGTCCAGCAGAATATTTCTTGACTTCAAGTCCCGATGGATGATTGGAGGTTCCAGTGAATGTAAATATGTTAGCGCATGGCACACGTGTAGAGCAATAGTTGTCTTTTCGCAGTCAAATCCGACCAGGTGGCTTGATCTCTTATAGCTCTCAAGTAGTGTACGCAGGTCGCCACCTTCCATGAACTCTAGAACTACACACAAATCGGAAAGAGAATCCCACGCAATACCAATGCACGTTACAATTCGAGGGTGCTCCATGCTTGCTGTTAATTTCGCTTCAGCCAGAAACTCGTTCACAAGGTGAATATCGCGGCGAGTACTTGGAAGTAGCATCTTGATTGCAACTTGGTCGTTGTTGTAGATTCCAGCATACACCTCACCGAATGCACCGCGGCTGATGAGCTTCAAAACGCGGACCTTCTCGCGCGGGATGCGGTTTGCTGTGATGATATCGTCTTCCCACAAGCCCGTTTGCCCTTTAAGCCCTCGATCTTGACTTGCTTGGGAACGACGTCGTCGAAGAACGACAACAACCGCGACAAAAGCTACTGCGGCGATTGCAAGTACAATCCCGACTATTGTAGCTTTGCTGGACCCACTGGAACTTGCAGTCGCATCAGTTGTATCGGTTGCATCGTCACGTGTAGGAAACACTCCAGTTTCCGCCCAAGATCGAACATTTTCCTCGATTTCAGGTTCGCACCACGTATTATCATCAGCGGGTATCTGTCGACATGGTACGATAAATTGAGCGCCGTTTGGACACGTGTCGTCGTCCATACTCCAGGAGCCCTTTTGTGCCAACATGTAAATTGTCGTATTGCTGCCACTGTCATTGTATTGGAACAACTGAGGGTCGAAGGTCCCGTCAATTTGGCCGTCTATGGACCAAATTGGTCCATTCTTCTGCTCGAGAGAGAATTTCCAAGACCCACGCTCAGGGTTGGTGGCACACGCAGTTCTGGTTTCAACGTAACTTGGATCACATGTCGACTCTGTGAAGCTGATGACGTTGCTTTTACACTCCTTGACTGTGAGCTCGCATGCCGTCGATTCAAATATCTGGGAGGAGAGGAAGATATCGCTCATCTCCTGGCCGCAATGGACGTACACTTGCACATACGGAGTAGCATCATTCGAGCTGGAAATAGAGTCAGTATATTCAGGGTTCGCTTGTACCCACCCGGCGCTCCATAGCAAAGCGCGTTGCAGATTATAATCGAAGTTCGTGAGATTTTCCACTGTCCCTACGATATCTGTGAGCGCCGAGTTGAGGCTTAGAGGAGTTGGAGGCTTAGTGATGGCCAAGTTTCCATACAATTGTTTGGCAATGTCAGAGCGGGCCTGTCCAGGTGTGCTTCGAATCACTAGTAGTGTTAGTACACATACAAAGAGCACGGATAAGCGGCAAGTACGCATGGAAGTACTTCTCAGCTACAAGGTCCGGGGAGGTGGTGGGATTGTTGGATCTCAGTGTGAAAGACAAAGTGATTCCAAGCGTGGAGTCAGGTGGTATTTCCAGTGAAGACGTTTCGCGATATCCGTACCCATTCCCGTTTTCTAGCCCAGATTTAGACTTTATTTTTTTTACTTATTCATCAAACCAGTGCAAAAAAGTCGATGCACACAGTTACTCGCCCTCGTTCGCTTGCATGCTTTTATACTTTTGGAGACGTCAAACGAGTGCTAGGCTATCGACCCAAAGATTCTCGCATCTGAACAGCCTATGATAGCATTTAAAAAATGTCCTCAAAACCATGTTAACAATGCTAAGCTAATAAAGTTCATTTTGAATTGAACTATAGCCATGCGTTGCCCAGAAAGCTCTGGATATTGCCGACAGAATTGAGCTTCCTTACACTAAACAGCGTTTTCTCCGTCCAAATGACAATTAGGGATCCTTCAGGCCTACCTGAAGCGGTTTAAGTAGCAAGACCAACCAAGAAGAGTGATAGAACAGACGAACGGCGTCAAATCGCGTCTTATATGTTTCCAAAAGGCTTCTATTGCGAAAACATAAAAAATCTAATAGAAGGCCACTTTACTACTACTAAAATGATAATTAGGGAAGTATTGACCATTGCTTATTACGCGCTAGTGGGGAGCGCGTTCGTTTGGTAGTTAAGAGTGGTTGCATTAGTAGTGAAGGCTTTTTCACTAAAAGCTAAAGTAGCCAAATCACTTCTTCATGGACCATGCGCGTCACAACAAAGGCACCACGAAGACGAAGGTAGCACAAAGGCCGAGGAAGGAGCAAATACAGTGCATTTATTGTTCATACCAGGGAAGTAGGTATTTAGCTTGATCGAGATTTAGCTGCCCTAAGGACATCTCAAGCAGTATTTAAGTAAGTCCTTACGGCGGTTTTATCGTTAATGTAACGGGTTAATACCTGGTTAAGTTTTAAGCTTCCAACGGCAGGTCCTACGCAATACGTTGCTTGAATGTCGTTCTTGTCCACCTTGGTCAACATTCACGCATCTGTGATAAGGTTTCGCATTTTATTACATACTTATTGCGATGTACGCATATCATACCGTAAGTACTTCATAACTACGATATCAACCTAAGTATGCATTTGTACAGGTTCACCGAGGGTCTGCGGTCCTGGTAAGAACTCAGGATATTAATATCCAGAGAACAACGCAACTACCAACGCTTTTTGAAGATTCGACTTCTTGCAATCTGAAATACTTTGACTTTCAAAGT
>NW_008649010.1:720122-722813 GCF_000247585.1 Phytophthora nicotianae INRA-310 | reverse complement strand
TCAAGACTGGAGCTATTGCTGATCTCGGGTCAAATATTTAGTCAGATTACAATCGGCTGACCACAGCGGTCCATTCCTCGATTTCAGTGTTGCGTCATACGCATCGCATTTCAGAATTGTTTTTTTTAAGAATGTGAACCGAAGTGCATATTATATGGTAGTAACGGTCGAAAATTTTAATTTGAACATAGTAAAAGGTCGCAGTTCGTATCACGTTTATCTGTAAGATACTCAGTGTACCTGTCAGCTGTAAACAATGTGTACTTTACACTACTAATAACTTACCCTATCTTGTAAATAACTATAATTATTCTGCTAATATGTAAACGTGGAGAATTTTAATTGTTTTTTGGTTGGTGATGCATCCGTTATACTAGCTCCTTCGACAGGATAACCTGAAGCTTGAACAGAGCTTCGGCTGCGCTCGGTCGCATAGTCGGATCTACCGATACGAATGTGTAACCAAGGTCCGTCATGGATTTTGGACCTACATCCGAAAACTCCACCGAAACCGTAGCCCATTGCTACCCTTTGCAGAAGGGTTGGACCTGTCATTTGTGGACCATGTGAGTTTTGCCTCTTTTGTTTGGCCTGAGAGTACGGAAGACTATGGGTGTCCAATTCGCTTAACACGACTGCAAACAAGAAGATATCCGCCTTATCGTCGTATTTTTCACCTGTCATCACCTCGGGAGCCATCCACAGCGATGTCCCTACTCCAGCTGTCATTGTTTTGTCAAGCCGCTCTCGCGAAATCCCGAAGTCTGTTAGCTTGGCTTCGTGCATTTCGTTCAACAGAATATTTCTCGACTTCAAGTCCCGATGGATCACTGGAGGTTCGAGAGAGTGCAAATATGTGAGAGCATGGCACACGTGCAGCGCGATAGCTGTCTTCTCGCGATCAAATCCGAGTGGACGCTGCTTTTGCTCGTAATTTGCTAACAACGATCGCAAATCTCCACCCTCCATAAATTCCAGCACTACACAGAGATCGGAGAGCGAGTCCCATGCAATACCAATGCAAGCATCAATTCGCGGGTGCTCCATCGTAGCGGTTAGTCTTGCCTCCATGAGAAAGTCGTTAACCATTTTAATGTCACGTCGTGCGCTTGGAAGCAGCATCTTGAGTGCAACTTGGTTGTCATTGTAGATCCCAGCATATACCTCACCGAAAGCACCACGACTGAT
Source organism: Phytophthora nicotianae INRA-310 (assembly GCF_000247585.1). Lineage (NCBI taxonomy): Eukaryota > Oomycota > Peronosporomycetes > Peronosporales > Peronosporaceae > Phytophthora > Phytophthora nicotianae. The sequence goes on along the minus strand of NW_008649010.1, from coordinate 721,625 downwards.
GATCTTAAGAACACGGACTTGTTCGCTTGGATTCGATTGGCTGTGATGATGTCATCATCCCACAAACCAGTTTGACCTTCATCAGCTCTGGTTTGTTGTCGGCGAACGACTAGGAACCCCAGAAGCATTACGAATAGAAAAGCTACGACGCAACCAACGATAATCCCAATGATGGATGAGGTGCTCAGTCGGTCGTCACTATTAGTTGCTAAAACTCCTCCCTTTACCCAGACATTAATACTCAAATCAAGCTCAGACTCGTACCACGTACGTTGTTGGTCACCCCCTTCAACCTCGGATGCGGATACTTAGCGACATGATACAATAAATTGTGCGCCATTTTGGACATGTGTCGTCGCCCATAGTACAGGAGCTATTTACATGAAGATTGTCGAATTTCCTCCATTACCGTTATATTGGAACAATTGAGGGTCGAAAGTCTCGTCAATTTGGCCGTCCATTGACCACATTGGACCATCCTTTTCTACAAGAGTAAAGTCCCACGATTCACCCTCTGGGCTGATGGGCCATCAGTGATGGCACATGCTGCCCTGGGTTCAACGAAACTTGGATCCCACGCCGCTGTCGTCTGTTAAGTACAAAGTGGTGCCCCGTAGCTACAGTTGCTAATCAGTGGGGTATTATCGAGCGGACCATTCGAAAGTGGATAAAGAAGCAAGAATAATTAGCGTTGTTAGAGCCTAGACATCCAGGGACAAACCCATGACTTCCGCCAGAAGCAGAGCGTCATGTATTTGAGTGTTGCTCGCCAGCTTCTTGGCCAACCCGTCGATCGATCCGTGATTCTTAAGAAAGCAAACGAGATATCATTGCTTGTTACTGGATTAAGTGTATCAAGTGAGTGGTACCCTCGTTTTGTCAGCCGCCACCCGAAGTTGACCACACGAGTGGCCCAAACACTGTCCCTAAAGCGCAATTCTGTCGTTTTCGAAGACCTGACAACACTGTTTAACACGATCGCTAAACTGGTTATTGAACTAGATTTAGACAGCACTAGATTATTCAGTATGGACGATGCGGCTTTTCAGACACGAAAAAAGAACAAAAAAGTTGTGGCAGTTCGGGTCAACTAACGTGTGATGAGCGGACCCTTCTGTCAACTTCCACCTCTCAATCGTCGCTTGTGGCAGTGCTGCAGATTATGTAGTCCCTCCTGCATACATACTTCCAGGAAAGGCTGTCCCGTTGGATATATTGCAGGGCAGTGGTGTTACGAGCGCAGCGGTAACCACCTCGTCGACCGGATTCATCAACTCCTATTTGTTCAAGAAGTGGCTAGATTTTTTTTCTACATCAGTGCCAGTTTCAGTCAAGAGGCCACTTTTGTTGGTACTAGATGGCAGTAGCTCTCACTACTCGACAGAAGTCATTGAAGCAGCGGCACGTCTAGACGTATTGCTTGTGGGAGGATGGCGTGTCGTGCTCTGCCAGACTGCCGCAGCTCTGTTGAACTTGCTTGTTGCCGCTGACGTATACGTATAC
>NW_008649010.1:718854-720022 GCF_000247585.1 Phytophthora nicotianae INRA-310 | reverse complement strand
CATGGGCGACAAATGACGGACGCCACTCTTCTGCAAAAAGTGGTCATGGGAAATGTTACGGTAGAGTTTTCAGATGTAGGTCCGAAGTCCATGACAGATCTTGGCCGCTTAACTGGTTATTGAACTAGATTTAGACAGCACTAGATTATTCAATTTGGACGAGACGGCTTTTCAGACACGAAAAAAGAACAAAAAAAGTTGTGGCAGTTCGGGGATCAAGTAACGTGTGGTGAGCGGCCCCCTTTGTCAACTTCCACCTCTCAATCGTCGCTTGTGGCAGTGCTGCAGATTATGTAGTCCATCCTGCATACATACTTCCAGGAAAGACTGTTCCGTCGGATATATTGCAGGGCTGTGGTATTACGAGCGCAGCGGTAACCACCTCGTCGACCGGATTCATCAACTCCTATTTGTTCAAGAAGTGGCTGGATTTTTTTTCTTCATCAGTGCCAGTTTCAGTCAAGAGGCCACTTTTGTTGGTACTAGATGGCAGTAGCTCTCACTACTCGACAGAAGTCATTGAAGCAGCGGCACGTCTTGACGTACTGCTTGTGTGAGGATGGCGTGTCGTGCTCTGCCAGACTGCAGCAGCTCTGTTGAACTTGCTTGTTGCCGCTGACGTATACGTATACCCGACTACTATACGGTCGCTTGTGTATATTGCATGTATAACTGAGAGGGGGTTGTCACCTTTGAGGTTTTCTCCTCCTCAATCCCGTTATTTCCTCGTGGACAAGAAGCCTAGTGTTCTTGCATTCATTGACATCTCTAGTCTCGCTCGCTGTGACTTTTCACTACTGCTGCGCACCTGCCAGCTTGTCCTCCTTCCTCCGAATGCCACTAAGTTGCTACAACCACTTGACGTGGCGGTGTTTGGTACACTCAAGGTGAAGCTGTGCAACCTGATTAAGGAGTTGGTAGAAGAGGATGAAGATGGATGCTACTCAATCAGCAAGCCCACCGCCATCAAATAGGCGAGTATAGCATGGATGACGAGTAACATTGGACGAAACGTGAGAGCTAGGTTCCGCGCCTGTGGAATTTTTCCTCTTTCTCATGTCAATATGAATGCCCGTCTTCTAAACTAACACACGGAATGGAGCTCCAAAACACGTTCATCTAGCCTCGTGGATTCAACTGAAGCCAATCATTCAATCAGACGTTCTCA
>NW_008649010.1:713822-718754 GCF_000247585.1 Phytophthora nicotianae INRA-310 | reverse complement strand
AAACACGTTCATCTAGCCGCGTGGATTCAATTGAAGCCAATCATTCAATCAGACGTTCTCATAGTACGCACTCCGCCCAAGAAGACACCCCAAAGAAAACGCATCAAAGTAAGCGGTCGGTTGCTGACCCAAGACGCGATTCAAGAAGCTGTTCATGCCGCACAGTTGAAGCAAGCCAAACCTTCGACAACCGTAAGCGAAGTCCCCACCTCAACTGGCATTACTATGCCGAACGTAGAAACAAGCACTGGCCTGAGCGCGACCGCCGCTGAAATCGTAGCTTTTGTTGCATTTACTTTACAGCTTGAACAAGTAGGTCCCGTACTTTGTTATGAGGCGATAGAGAGGCTCTGGACGTTGTGGGAATGAACGAGATTAGTGTTTTGAGGGAGAGTAAATGTCGGTTCTGCCTCCAATTCATATATATTGCAACTGATTATGCAAAAGGAAATAAATTCAGTTCTGAAGTAGTCCTAACCGCACAACAGAGATCGTTTTGACCCCCACCAGCTGTTAATTTGATACTAAAAGCAATATAAAACGCAGCCCACAACTGATCGAGGCCGATTTTTTGGCCCAAACTTTGACAGAAAACTATTCCTCAATTATCACTGGTTGGCCGTGCTACTTATCAAAAAAAAGTAGGGGATCTCAGCATTTAAAACCTGCCAAAATCTTTTGTGTAGCCATAACCGTACTCGAGTTATGATCAAAAAAAAGAGAAAGTCCATCTGATTTTTATCCTTAGATAAAAATTTTATTTTGCGTTTCTTAAAAACTTATCATTTCTAAATTTTCACTTCGCCTCTCCAGGGGCCAAACAGTATAGGTCAACACGAAGGCAGGGATGTTCTTCTTAGAAAGCTATTTTGTGTTCACCCGCAAGAGTGACGCTGGTGGGTATGTATTTATTAACGCATCACCTGCGGTGCGCACACACAGCCGCGATTCGCATGGAACTGCTCTGGATTTTGTGCGACTAAAGCTTTGTTGTTGTTTGTTGTCATGGACATATTAATGAGGAATATGTAGCACCCTCAAGATAAATTACATACACTCAACTCCGATTGACAAAAGTTCGTGCTTCGTAGAGAAGGCATACTAATGTCGCGCCATCGTCAATTTTACTAGCACATGAAGGTAGTTCAAACCAATAACAAAAAATATCTGGAAAAAGAAGCGTTAACAAACCCAGTAAATTTTAGAATAAACCACGAATTTATTTTAAGTGAAAAATAAGTTAGCCTCGACAAAACGTTCCGATATTAAAACAAATCAATGCTTAATTAAACTATACACTCCTGGCCAAATTAAACCGGTCACCCCCACTTTTGGCAGTAACTTGACAACTACTGCGAATTTGGAACTGCGGTTTAGATATAGTGTTGCTATTATGCAATGCGACAGGGTGTTTGTGCTAACAACCTAAGTATTGCGGTTTGCGGGGTAGCTCCCATACAAAAATTCCGATTGTCTACCCGGCCCAAACTTCCGGCCACCTAGCCACTATAGTGAAATCAAGATAATTGTAGTGACGTGTCATGAGAGCACCTTGTGTCCAACTGTAGCGTCTGGTGGACTGCACTGGCCGTTAGCGGAAGCGCTCAATCCATTTTGACTTTTGCCTACCCAGCTAGATGCCACGTTGGCTCAGCAACGAAGAGTGAGGACGGATTCGGGGCTACGCGAGGGTGGGCTCTCCATTCCGGCTACTTCCTTGATTGCCAAACGGTCGAGAGACGCCGTCGAGCGCGCACTAGCTGCACCTCGCCATGGGCGGCGTACATCAGGACGGAAGCCCGTTGTGTCGGAGCGGTTGGCTCGCTTGCTGCTGCGGAAGGCTGCGAGTGGCAACTACTCTATTGTCCAGCTCAAGGTCGCGTGCAACTGCATCTGCAGTACCCGCACAATCAGGCGCCTCCTTTGTGGTGTAGACTGGATAGTCTACACCAAAATGGAGAATACGCTGCCTCTCACGACAGCGCATATAGCGCACCGCCTGGCTTGGGCAAAAGGCTATGGTGGTCATGCCCCACGAGCAGTGGAAGCGAATAATTTTTCAGACGAGAAAAAGTTTAATTTGGAAGAGCCGGATGGCCTCCAGAGGTACTGGCACGACGTACGTCATCCACCACGCACTACAGTGCGGCGACAAACGGAGGCGGGTCTGTGAGGATTTGGGGCGCTTTTAGCGCCAAGGGTAAGGCAAAGCTCGCAATTCCTGTCCGTCTCCACGCCTCGGCACAGTATATTCATACTGTGTCCGAGTTTTTGCTTCCCTACGCTAATATCAACTACGGTGTGGAGTTTATCTACCAGCAAGACAACGCGTCTATTCATACCTCGGCGGAAACCAAGACGTTTTTCGAGAAACAAGGAATCTATGTGCTGGACTGGCCAGCCAGGTCACCGGTCCTTAACCACATCGAGAACTTGTGGGCATTATTGGTGCGCAAGGTCGATCCAAATGGCCGCCAGTACGCTAACGTTTCGGAACTTTCTAGTGCTATTGAGAACGCGTAGAACAGTATTCAGCAACCCACGCTAGTCACCTTGATAGAGTCGATGCCAAGGCGCTGCATTGAAGTGATTGAGAAGATAGGCGCTAAGGCTCACTACTAATACAATCATTTTGATTCAATTATATTGATTTCACTATGGTGATTAGGTGGCCGGAAGTTTGGGCCAGGTAGACAATCGGAATTTTTGTATGGGAGCTACCCCGCAAACCGCAATACTTAGGTTGTTAGCACAAACACCCTGTCACATTGCATAATAGCAACACTATATCTAAACCGCAGCTCCAAATTCGCAGTATTGGTCGAGTTACTACCAAAAATGGGGAGGGGGGGGCCGGTTAATTTGGCCAGGTGTATAAGGATTCGTTTTAAGTTTATGTTGCAGTAACACCGGCTGTGCATGGTCAGGCGTTCCAATAGGACCGGTGGAACGGTTACACCCGAACCGTTCCACTATTGGCTAATCATGGGATGGGCTGGAGCACTATTGGCTGAAGGAATACGGCTATCGTGATTGCGCCACGCTCATAAGAGGACACAGAGGGGAACAACAGAGAGATAGTGTTTAGGAAGAGTTTTTTAACGCTATTATTTAACGTTAATCTACTCACTTCGGCTTTTGCCTCCAACCTAACAAGCTCTAAACCAACAGGTTAACAGCTGCACCTTACGACTCTAGCCGGAATGCCAGATCCAGAACGCTCAAGAATGCAGACCACAAAAAAAAACCGAAGTCCTCCCGGGTAGTGGGAACGTTTTCCACTAGGATTATAACACGCGAACAACCTTAGCTAGGAAGGGACTATTGGCGCAAATGTAAGTGTTCAAGCCTGAGAATAAGATCATGGAGGCGTGACTCGTCAACGACGCAAAGGCACTCGGCATCATCGCTCAAATACCAGACCAAGATCCAGAACGCCACGCGTGCCAGGGAGGCTTGGACATGTAGCGCTGCAATTGCTAGTTCTTACATAACATCTAGATTTTATGACGATATCCACTCCAGTACACCAGAAACAGGTAAACCATCCGAACCTGCATCGCCACTGTCTCTTTAGAAGGCATCATCAGCACCGATCACAGCTTGGTATCGAGGCTTGGCTTGATGGAGCACACTATTCTTTAATGCCAATATCGCGTTTTTTTGCTGCGCACGTTTCTTCTACGCGAGATTAAGCAGTGTGAAGTGCATACTCGTATCCTACAGTGGTCGTTGGGTTCGCTTGATCATTGACACTTGTATGCACCTGAGAGGAGAATGCTCGCGTTGGTCAGAATCTCCTGGATTTCTTCTGCTGTACGACAGCCTTTGACAGTAACTCAACTGCAATATTCACTCGTAATCTGAGCTACTACTTACTTCACGAGTAGTGGTTTTTGTCTCGTCCCAAACTTCTGACCACTTTAGTACTTTGAGCAGTATTTAACGCTAGATAGTAGCGCACCATTAGCGTTGGTACAAAGTATTGTCAATCCCTGGCTGCAAGAGCCACCGCACAACTTGAAACCAGGTAATAAAATAATCGATGGATTGACTGCCGCCGGAGTAGACCAAACATATTTATTTAACTTTGTCAAAGATTTTTATGCGAGATTCTTCTTACACACTTGATTGGAAACCAAAAATATTATTTTAGGCAGGATAAATTTATTTGAACTCTTGGTGCTTAACATAAAATCTCCGATCTCCGACTTTCTCTGAATTGTACCAAAAGAATGGTACGTTGGAGTAGGTAACTCTAGGAGCAAATATATAACGTTAAACTGTAGAAGTTGTGGTCCACATCTTAAATTTAGCATTTCTAATAAAGAGGTTGGCAGATTGAGGAGGGCGGCAAGGAACAGGTGGGACGGCAACGGTGCGAGCGGCGGGCGGGTGCATTGTGCTGGATTGGAAGGGGGGGCATAGTGACAATCCCAGACGGATTTAACGGAAAGGGCGACAACAGAGGTAACATTTGAAAGTTTATTAATCGACCACAGGTATCGAAGCTCATGGCCATCACTGTGTTTTACGAGTTTTTGGTTTAGTAATATAAATTCACGGGTTATTCTTTCACGGAAAATGAAACTCCAATCGGATCCGCCGTTATCTTCGGAAATAAAATTATTAGAGAATTGGCACTGTTTGAAGGGAGCGCGCAACATGTACCGCTCTCAGACTCGTAATTGCGCCCTTGTAATCTTCACTTTAGTTGAAAAGACCAAAAGATAACCCGACCCACTTATCTGGAAACGGATTTACACTGGATTTATAATGTGACTTGATTATTGAATTTCAAAGTTTTGTCGTCACAATGTCAATCTGTTGCCTCATAAAGTGGGTATTTGTGGATCACCAGCACCTGGTGGGAAAAAGAGGCACCCCATATGCAGTTTTCGCCAATAAAAACAAGGGATATATCTAGTCCAA
>NW_008649010.1:709209-712522 GCF_000247585.1 Phytophthora nicotianae INRA-310 | reverse complement strand
CCATGTGAACCTAGTGTATGCAGACTGCATGTATAGTTATGCGTTGCCTCTCGCAGCACCTCAACCGTGTCCGGTTGAGGTCAACAGAGCGGACCTGATGGTATTTCAGAAAAACTGGCCGGAAACATCGTTCGTCTGAGCCCTTCGAACGGCACGGAGAAAGTTTCGAGGGCGAGTCTTTCCACGGGTCCAACAATAGAACGTAAATTTCTGTCTATAACGAGGTTCGCCGGTAGTGATGCCAAAAGCGGTCGACTGTTGTGTTTCCCGTTCTGATCGGGTCGCCCCACTTCGTTCAGCGCACGTTCGAACTGGCGATAAGGCAAGAACAACTTGGTGTTCTCGGGTCCCTTAATGTTCAACCGAGCTGGCGTGGCGTAGAGAGCACAAGTGGGTAGAACAGAAGGTTACGGAGAGTGCCGCGGCTGCAAGCGCACGCGCACTTTTCAATTTGACTCCAAGCACCAACGTATCCAGATTAACAGATATTCGTCCACCAACGTCTAAACTCTAGACTCTGGATCTCCATAGAAGTATGGCACATCCAGAGAGTGCCCACTTCAACTTGTGCGCCAATGAAAATGCTTCCGAGCGTATCAAGTGTGAAGATGTGGAGCTTTTGATAGCGCAGACCGAGGCCGAAGCAGTTCCAGGCGTCGACTTTGACACACTTTCGAGTATTTCGGTGGATGAGTGGGATACTGGCATTGGGAGATACAAACACAGCAAAGACGAGAAGCTACGAGTGTACACTCGTCAACGAAACAACCCCATCACGACTGAAGTTCTAGTGAAGGGAGAACTGCAATGTAGCGTAGTGGAAGCTGCCGCGCTGTTGTGTTGTCCAGGAGAAGCGGATTTTAATACGACGATGACAAGAATCCACGGACGTTCGTTTGAGTGCGGTTCTGTTGTCCGCAGCTTCACGTCGGGTAAACCAGAGAATCAGGATGAAGAGTTGACACCGTATCGATGCGTGAAAACCGCAAGCTTTAAGCATCCACGCTTAGCAGTACTGGATCACGATGAGCGGTGGTGTTTTCTAGAGGAGTTTGAGTCTGTAACACAAGATCAATTCACCCTGTCGCAGCGATCACTTCGACCTGATGAGTTGCTTCCAGAGCTGCGTCCTCCAGCTGAACTTGCGCGTGGCTTTGGATTCTCGCGTTCCAACAAGTACACGTACCAGTTACAGGGTCTGGCACTAGGCTGCTCAATTGAAGCGATCAGTGATCGCCAACCAGCTGCAGTTCGAATTGTTTTCTATGGTCGCTGCTCGGAAGAAGGCGAGACCTCAGATGTCGTCCAGAGGCGATTAAAACGCTTAGCGCGAAACATGTTGACGCTCCCTGATCTAGTACATCGTCGTAAAATAAGAACCAAAGCTCCAGAGTCACCGGCGACCGACAGATTGTCATTGAAGAGCCCGTCTCCTGCGTCGCAGTGCGTGGGGTGCGCTCGCAAGTTCCACAAGCTGCTGCCTATCAAGAAGACCCGTTGCTATTTGTGCGCTCAGTTCGTATGTTGGCGTTGCTGGGCCCGACAACCTCTAGACACCATAAACGGCAGGAAGATCTCGGTCCTCGTGTGTCCTCACTGCTTGGACACCATCCAGAACTGTAATCACGCTCATCTGGTATTCTCCGATCGTGGAAGTGGTAGCAGCGCAAGTACGTCGAGTCACGGTTCTGGTGGAGAAATCTACCGCAGTACAAGGATTCAGCCTGACGTTGACGATGCACGCGAACCAGGCCAAGCCGTAGTATCGTACCTTGCAGACATTCTAGGCAACGAAGTCGAGGTGTTTGAATCGGAAGCAAGTATCAGCCCTACTAAGCCTAGCAAGGTCCACACTGCCGCGAACGTACTCGAAGAACTCAATTCCGTTCTCGATGAAGGCATCAATCGCGTGATGGCTCATTGTTTTTGGGATTCTGACATTAGTGGGGATCTCATAACTGACCTGACACCTAATATGCCATCAGCACTAGTCAAGCTACAGTCTCAGTTCTCTAGAGAACTGCTACCCGTGGAGGCGTGTGCTCTCTCTAGCGCCGTGACTCCGATTTACCCTCTCGGCACCTCAACGTCAACACCCAGGGGTCCAATCCCTCCGAATGAAAGCCATCGACTGGAAGCTATCACTCAGGAGCAGCTTCTCACAGCTAAGGGGTCCGACGAACTGGGTCTTATCTGCGAGTTAGCGACGCAGGAACTATCGTGCATGGTCTCGTTGGTGAGCATTGTCGGTAAATCGCTGCTGCACGTCCTCGCCAGCAGCTCTCCGATCTTCCAGAACGCCGACGTGCCGCGAGAAGAGACGCTTTGTCAGTATCTGCTAATGGGGGACAGGCCCATGCTCCTCCAGCACCCCGAGAACGACGGGCGATTCTGCAAGATACGGCTTATCATCGACAATAACATCCAATTCTACGCCGGCTTCCCCATTTTCAGTCGCGACGGGCTATCGGTGGTTGGGTCGCTGTGCTGCCTTGACGTTCGTCCGCGGGAGATGACGCAGTCACAGTACTCGACACTATTGCATCTCACACGGACAGCATCCAGCATCATCAACAAGAAGTGCCTCAAACGACCAACTCTCCAGAAACTACAGAAGTTGGCATGACGCTGCTCTCACCGAAGCATCTATATGAACCACATTGAAAAGCCCGTGTATAACCTAACTACACTGTAATGTATGAACCTCGCATATTTATTTTTCTGCTCCGCTTCGAGCATCGTTATCAAATTGCAGGAACGTAAATGAAGCTTAGAGAATCCTTGATCAAAGGTCAGCTTGGCGTCAACGTTCAAGTGGAGACGTTTCTCATGAAGTGAGTGAGCTTCATGAGAACACGAAAGTATTCTTGACACCGTACTATTACGATACACCGTAGACTAAAAATGCATCAAGTATCTTGCATGGAGTATGCCATTGAGTCATTGATCCTATGCATCAAACAGTATATGCACCGTAGTGGTACAGCTCTTCTTCTGATACGTGCACTCGTGTACTAGTATTCTGGATACGTGTTTTTACTGCAGATTGTATGAGGGTGATGCGGGACTTAGTCCATCTATAAAGTAGTTGCATCAACATTGATATCATGTCGAATATAGAGACATCGAATACGAACGAAGCGTTTGGATTTACCGCTGGTCAGAGTCTGAGTGAGGCGAACTTTTAGGCACAGAATTCAAATGAGTTCTATGCGCGATTCGCGAGAACGTTGCGGTATTCCTGAACGTTGTTGCAGCTATAGATGGAATCGATTATGTAAACACCAGGGTCATTTAATCAACTGAAGCGCTA
>NW_008649010.1:699933-708244 GCF_000247585.1 Phytophthora nicotianae INRA-310 | reverse complement strand
CGTCGAGATTTCGAGGATCTGCTTTGGGTTCGCACTCAAAAAGCTGCTACTCCCGAAATCGACTTTGATAGTTTAGCCAATTTGTCATTGGATGAGTGGGTACCACACGGTCATAGTCGCAGTCACCAGGAAGGATTCCACACGTATTCTAGTCGACGTGCAACTCCGAACGTTCCAACCGCAACTGAAGTTTTGGTCACGGGTGAGTTGGAATGCAGTTTGGCAGAAGCAGCCGCACTCTTTCGATGTCCCGGAGAATTCGATTTCAACTACGCTATGAGCAGCATGTACGAGCGAGCGTTTCAACGCGGGTCGGTCGTCTACAGCTTCAATACCGACGATACATTCCCAGACTGTAAGTTCCTACGTCGGTATCGGTGCGTCAAGACCGCAAGCTTCGCTCGACCTCGTTTGGCTCTGTTTGATACCGACGATCGCTGGTGTTTCCTCGAAGAGTTCGCTCCATTAACAAGAGGCTCACCGTCGTCCGTAAACGGGTTCACAATCTCGCAGCGCTCACTACAGTCAGATGCACTTCCACGAACAGTACGACCACCTAACGAACTCGTTCGACACAGCCACAGTCTTGGCTTTAAGCGTTCCGACAAGCGCATTCACCAGGTCGTTGGTCTATCGATTGGTTACTTGGTTGAAACGATCTGTGAACGTCGTCCTGCAGCGGTACGGATCGTGCTTTACGGCTGCTGTTCTGGTGGAGACGTGGAGTTTAACATCACTCGAAGGAGAATGATGCGACTCTCACACGGTGTGCTCAAACTGCCAGCAATCGTGCGTCGTCGTCGGATGAGCGCTCAAGTACCGGCTGATGTGTGGTCGATCACGAGACAGACATCGACAGCTTCAGTCTCCTCGAGATGCGTGAGCTGTTCGCGAGCACTCCATTGGTTGCTTATGGTCAAGAAAAGTCGCTGTTACTTGTGTGCACATTTCGTGTGTTCTCGTTGCTGGATCCGACAGCCTCTAGAAGCCACAAGTGGCCGTACAATCTCCGTCATCATGTGCTCGAACTGCTTGCACAGCGTTCAGAACTGCAACTACGCTCACCTCGCAGCGTCTTCAATGTCTGACCATGAACGTGGCAGTAGCATGAGCACTTTAAGTCCCCGTTCGGTCGCTGGTGCAGAAGTTTACTACCACACGACACAGGTGTCACCAGATGCCGACGATGCTCCCAACCCAGGACACGCTGTGGTGTCGTATCTCGAAGATATCGTCAGTGACAAAGCAGAACACTCTTCAACAACTATAAGCTTGAGGTCCCAGACTGCCGTCAGTGTTCTCAAACAGCTCGTCTGTACACTTGACGAAGGAGTCAACCGGGTGCATCATTCCTTGAATGAAAGTCCGGAAGATCCAGGGTTTGAGCCCTCGTCTGCACTGCAAAGACTCCGTGCTCAATTCCAACGAGAAGCTTTGCCTCTGGAGGCCTGCGTGCTCTCCAACGCTGTAACTCGTGCATATCCCATCGACACGTCAGGTGGTAGCGCAGGTGTACCTGTCGTTCCAGTGGGTCCCATTCCTCCGAATGAAGCCAATCGGATCCAATCTATTGTCCAGGACCAATTGTTGCTTGCCAGAGGCTCCGACGAACTCGTTCTTATCTGCGAGTTAGCCGCGCGTGAACTGAATTGCAAGGCTGCACTGGTGACTATAGTCGGGAGTACGACGCAGTTCGTATTGGCCAGCAACGCTCCAATCTTCCAAAACACAGAGCTACCTAGAGAACACACATTGTGTCAGCATCTGCTAATGGGCGACAGACCGATGCTCGTTCAGCATCCGGAGGCTGACATCCGCTTCTGCAACTTGAACTTTGTAGCCGACTATGGCATCCAGTTTTACGCCGGCTTTCCCATTTTCAGTCGCGACGAGCTCTCAGTGGTAGGATCACTGTGTTGCCTCGATGTTCGCTCACGAGAGATGGCGCAGTCGCAATACTCCACATTCTTGCATCTTACCAGGACAGCGTCACGTATCATTGTCGAAAAATGTAGCCAAGCTAGCACTTTCACTGTAAGTGTGCTCCAACCGCAACAGCAGCGCAGGTAACAACCCAAGCGTCTTATGCGTCCAGCAGTCATGAAATTAAATCGAAGCATCGAGCCATTCGGACATACTAGTTGTGATCGACCTCAAATACAGTCAGCAGCATCTGACAGTTCCGGTAATGTCTTCTTGATCTGTATAAAAAAAATAAAGTTAAAAGAGTGAGTTATTGCTTTTATTACGGCAAGCAGTTTTCCAAGAAAGGTGGGGCTATCACACGCAAAAGGGGCCTTTTTCGAGTCTTCTTCTCTTGCTTGCGTCATTTTCAGTTGCTTTTTGCCTGCTCTACATCATGCCGCACTAGACAAAACCACAACAGCTAACGTTAGTCCGATCAATCCAACTATGATAAGAGAGCATTCACTCACGTTTCCAGAGGGAGGGACCTCGTCGTCCATAAAATCTGCGCGGAGTTCTGCCTCAATCGCCCGAACCTCCTCTGCGGGTAGTCCTTCGCTCATCATGCTCACAGGAATGTCATCCGAGTTCACTAGGACGACAAAGTCGCCCTTCGGGTTAAGCGTGAACTTGTTGGCCAGAAACGAGTCTTCGCCTTTCTTCCGCTCGTTCTTCGCGTTTTTGTTTCTCTTGCTGGAATGCACTGTCAGCGTCGACTGTGGTCGCATCACATAGGTCGCCGGGAAGCGGAAAATCTGGTCCATCTGGGCACGCACGACCCAGCCGCCTAGAGGCACAGGATCACTGCTAGAGTTTTTGATCACGATACGGTCCTTCTCCAAGTTCATCGACGCAATTTGCACCGCCGACGCTGAAGATGAAAACGTTTCTGTCTCGATAATCGCACGCTTTGCTCGCTTCGACGAAGTGCCGTTCGAGCTCTCGCTCTTCCGCTTGCGGCCCTTTGTATTGGGCGTAGCTACGGCCACTCGACTTTCCTCACGGTCCAAGATGCGTCGGTACTTCATAATCTCAGCATCCAAAGCGATCTTGACATCCATCAGCTCATTAAACTCACGCTCCTTAGCCACTTTAGACGACCGGAATCTCTCCAGCGTTTCTTCGTAAGCTTTACGGTCCTTGGTCGCCTTGGATCGCACTTCACGGTACTCACGCTCCAGCTGAGCCACCTTCTCAGTAAGCGACTGTCGGGCCTTCAAGCTCTCTTCATAGTCATTGGCCGTCCGATCCAGCTCCGTCTTGGTGCTCTCCAGCTCAGTTCGCACGTCATCCAACTGAGTCTGCAGACTACCCGAGACGCTTTCAAAGTGGCTTCGTACTTCCATCTCCATCGACTGCAGTCGGTCCTCTGCGTCTTTCTTCCACTGTGCCTGTGCCTCCAAGTGCTTAGCTGTCCACTCGCGTCGTAACTTGGTCAGCTCTGCATCTCTCGTCAAGTCAAAGTCCACGCTCTTCTTGCGTAGTTCCTCCAGCTCTTTTGTTGCGTCGCCCAGTGCTGCCGAATGCCCACGAAGTTCACGCTCCAGTTCCTTCACGCGACGTCTGGCCAAGTTGAGCTGCGTAGTCTGCTCCGAGAGCGTCTCCTTGGCTGATACAGCATTGGCCTTCTCTCTGTCCAGCTGCACTCGCAGCGTCTCCACTAAAACCTTGGCTTCTCCCAGCTCTGTCTGCTGGGCTCGGAGCTTCACTAGCTCCTTGTGTTGTTCCTGTTCCAGTGTCTGCAGCTTCGCATTCTGGTCGATCTCATCGTTCAGTTTCCTGTTAAGAAGTAATAAAAGCAATGTTAAAAAAGTAAAATCGTTTAAACGAAATAAAAGCAATTCGTACTTGCGAGTTTCCTCCAGCTCCTTGGTCAGCCTGGAGCGCACGCTCTCAAGCTCGAGCTGCATACGCTGTCTGATAGTCTCCAGCTCCCTCTCGGCTGCATGTTTGGCTCCTTCCAACTCGTTCACACCCAGCACATACATCTCCAGACGGGAGTTGAGTTTCTGCAGTTAAAACACGGTGAAAACATGTTAAAGGTTACGAAAATCTTAGTCAAAAGCAGATTTCTTAGTCAGGTTAGGGACGAGATCAACGCGCGAGGCGGTGTTTAAACGCACCTGGAGAGAGGCCTTCTCCTCCATCCGCTTGGACTTGATCGGAGACAGCTCCGTCGGCATCGTTGGCGTCGAAAGGGGGCGAGGCGGACGATGCGGAATACGGAGTGAAGGTGGCGCCAAAAAGGACTTTCAAACTGTCCGATGGGCGTAACTTGATGTTTGTATTGAATAAATGGTGTGGCATACCTAAATGAGACCGTACGAAACTAGCGACTATCTTCGGATCTGGCATCCGTTAATTTCGGATAGAAAGCTAACTTAAAAACTCTTCAAGATACCAAAATATATTGAAGTGATCAAGATACTTTTTTTTGCTTGTCGATGATCAGGAAGTCTAGTCAACTTGTGGCGCATTAAGCTAGTAGCCCCACAACTTATGGGTCCACGGGACTCGCTTGCTTCTCCTTGTCCGCCTCCGCCTTCTTTGGGTCGTACGCAGGGAAGTGGTAGCCTTCCAAACCTTTCTTCGCGTTCCAGAACAGCTCGTATGGAAGCGGTTCGGCTAGAGGCCAGTCGTTGCGGAAGCGTTCCGGCAGGTCTGGGTTCACCAGGAACGGGCGGCCGAAGCCAACTAAGTCGGCCACACCAGCGTGCAACACGCCCTCGGCCTGGTCGCGCGTGTAGCTGCAAGTAGCCATGACGCGGCCCTTAAACAGCGTCTTCAACTCGAACACCGTGAACACGCGGCATTTGTCCGAGCGACCGAAGCCGAAGCCGTCGTGTGTGGCCAGGTAGGACAGTCCCATCTTGCCCAACTCCGAGATCACGTACGTGAACGTCTCATAATTGTCCTCGCTGCCCATGCCGCCGTACACACCGTTTGGAGAGAGACGTACGCCCACGCGGTCGGCAGGGTAGACAGTGGTCACCGCCTCGATTAACTCGCGCAAAAAACGAAAGCGGTTTTCAACAGGTCCACCGTACTCATCAGTGCGTGTATTCGTGCTGGACTGCAGGAACTCATCAATCAGGTAGCCTCCTGCACCGTGGAATTCAACGCCGTCAAATCCGGCAGACTTGGCGCGTTCGGCACACTTGCGGTGGTCCTCGATCACTTGACGCACCTCTTCGATCGTCATAGCGCGAGTGGTGGGAAAGCCTGTAGCATTGCCCTCCGCGTCATGAGTGCGGCCAGTCGAGTAGCACGACGAGGAGCACGACGCCACTTCGTTGCTCGGGTGGAACGACGGGTGCGACTGGCGACCCATGTGCCACAGCTGCGCAAAGATCTTGCCTCCCTCGGCGTGCACCGCTTCGACAATCTTGCGCCAGCCCTCTTGTTGCTCATCCGTGTAGAGCGCGGGAGCTCCGTACCAGCCGTAGCCTTGCTCCGACACAGCGCAGCCCTCCGAAATGATCAAACCGGCACCGGCGCGAGCGGCATAGTACTTGACATTCTCGTCGTTCGGACAGCGCGTCTTGATGTCAGAGCGTGCGCGCGTGCATGGACTGAAGACCATGCGGTTCTTGAGCGTGAGCCCCGGGGCCAGCTCCAGGGGCTTGAACAGCTCGTAGTCGGCGAGGTTGGCAGACATTTTAATAAAAATACTTGGTTGATGCAACTTTTGATGCAGTGGTTGTTGTCGTCGCAGACGAAATGGAAAATGAACTGCATTGACGCCGTCCAAGCGACAAAACAATCGATGATACCGTCGACATCTTTGGGTAAACGTGAACGATTACGGCGCTCGTCCAGCATGACGTAATGTAGCCATGTGTCGTTTCGGAGAGAATTTCAACCAATCACGGCGTCGTGTCAGATGTTCACGTTACGCTGGTTGCCTGTCGTAACCAATTTTTGTGACACATTTTGAACGAGTGAAAAAAAAAATGGTTGTTCATCTATCCATGCAACAATGCGATGCGTAGTCTGTTCACCTAGCCAAGATTTGCATCTACTCCTTCAGGGACGTGGTTTTCTCAACAGCTTGCGCTTCCTCCGTCTTCGTCTCCGTTTTCTCAGCTTGAGCCGCATCCGCCATGGGCTCCTGTGCCGCGGTCACCTCCACGTTAATCTCCTCGGTCACGGTAGTCTCCTTGCTGGTTTCGGTAGTTTCAACCTTCACTTCCTCGACCACAACAGCGGCTTCAACCTTCTTCTCCCCTTCCAGTACTGCAGCAACTTCAACGTTCGGCTCCGTCGTCACCTCCGCCTTCGTCTCGATATCCTCATCGATCTTGTCAATCTTGGCCTCTTCCGGAAGCGGGAATCTAGTCTTGAGCCAGTTGTCGAGGTGGGCAAACACCGCGTCACGCTCCGGATCATCAAACAGCGCGTGGAAATATTCGTCAAAGACCTTGAACTCCTTATCGCTCGATGCCAGCCTGTTGTAAAACATTTGTGCCAATTCCAAACTCGTCACCTTGTCGTTCGACCCCATCATCATCAAGATGGGCAACTTGCACAGATCGCTGCTCTTATCCTCGATTCTCTTATCAGCTTCCAGCGCCTTCATGGCCTTGAGCGATTCAGCTCCCATTCTCGCCGTCACCGGCTCGGAAACAGTCAACGGGTCCGCCTTGAAATCATCCAGATAATCCTGATCACGGCACAGAAAATCCGCGTTGACTGCCGGCACAATTCTCGCCTTGGGCACCAATTTGCTCAGGGGCCTCGCAAACACCGCCTGCACTCTCAGTATGGCCGTCATCTCCACCAGCAAGGCCGGAGCGACAAGCACCACGCCGCTGAAGGCGTGTTTGCCGCTCAAAATGGTGTGCAGACTCACCAATGTGCCATAGGACATGCCGGACAAAACCATTTTGGGTTCATTATCCATCGAGAGCGACAATTTTGGGTACAACTCGGTCTTTGCCATCGTGATAAACTCGTTCGTGTCATCCACGAAGTAGTGGAACTTGGCACCGTGGGCCCTCAGACCGTGATGGTCCGAGTCGCTGGCTCCGTGACTCAGCAGGTCGTACGCAAATACTCCGAAGCCGGCGTTGCACAGCTGCTCGTAGAGATAGAAGTAGCGGCGGCTGTGGTCCCCGATGCCGTGCAGGTACACCACGACCGCACGAAGAGGCGATTTAGCAGGAGGGAAAAGTGCCAAGTAGGACAAGCTCTGGCCACGCGAGTTCTTGAATTTGCCCTCGAGGTGGCGCAAATGCGGCGGCATGTGCTGCGCACGCAGAGCGGAGTTCACACGGGCACGAGTCGCCATACGTACAGGTGTCTGCGCGAGAGGACGAAGTTGTTCGAATGCCGCTTCGATGGGGAGCTGCCGTCATACAACTCGAAAGTATTTGCCTTCAATGGGTGTGGTCAGAAGTCTTGGCACAAATAGACCATCACTCCGGAGACGACTTTAACGTACCGGTACTAATGGTAGTGATGCTATTCTGGAGATGCCAGAGTGTTTGTCGCGTCATCATAACTGGGTATGATCATCTACAAGTAGGTACAGTGATTCATCTCGTTTTCATGGGGGTAGACTATATAGGATTTACAAGCACATCAGGTTTTGACATACAAACAGGAGCATATTTTGCAGAATGAGAATTATATCCGGAAGTTTATCAAATGTCCGAGGGCACGAGAAGGGGAGTGCAGTACTGTATACAAGTAGGTTCACTGCATCCGTAAGCCATAATCCAGCGGCTGTAAGCTTGCAGCCGCCAGCAAAGGAAGAGATCGAGCGAAAGCCGGCGTCTGCTGATGCTAGCGATGTGACGTCACGTCAAATGGCAAGAGTATGATTCATACTTAGTGTTTGAATTACACACCACTGGTGGTGGTGTGTGTGTGGTGACGAGAGCATTAAAGATTGAAAATGAGAAACGATACCGGTTGCACCTTTTCGTTTTGCCTGAGTCAATTGAAAAGAATGGGGAAATACCGATTTTATTGGCAAAATAGGGAAGTGCTGGCACGCTCTCGTGGGTCGTCTCGTGCCAGCGCAACGGTGCTGTCTGTAACTTATGCGGTCGCTTCCTCCTTCTTGGATTCGTCGACCTTAGGCTCCTCCTTCTTGGGCTCTTCAACCTTGGGCTCCTCTTCCTTAGCGGGCTCTTCCACCGTGGCTTCCTCGACCTTGGGCTCTTCCTTAGCAACCTCCTCAACCTTGGGCTCTTCCTTCGGAGCTTCCTCGGCCTTGGGCTCTTCAACCGTAGCTTCCTCAACCTTAGGCTCTTCCTTAGCAGCCTCCTCAATCTTGGGCTCTTCCTTTGCAACCTCTTCAACCTTAGCCTCTTCTTTAGCAGCCTCTTCGACCTTGGGT
>NW_008649010.1:657713-698598 GCF_000247585.1 Phytophthora nicotianae INRA-310 | reverse complement strand
CAAGGTATCTTCGAGGGCAATGAGTGTAGCCATCTCGTGCAGAGGGACACGCTTCTTCGACAGTCAAGCAGAAGCTCCGTGACGGCTGCAATACCGGGCGGAACTCGGTGCTCTCCAATCGGATACATGTATATAACTACGCACGCGGCGTGACAAGCTAAGTGAATCATACTGGCGACTCAATCAACTCTCGTTGGAGAGTGGATGTCTTCAGCTACTGCCACTGTCACCAGTCTAGAGCTTGGTACGTCGCGACCAACACCCTGCTATTTAGTACCTTCGTTAATTACACCCCGCCACGCCTTGGACTAGCGAGTCGGCGGTTCTGTGGCTGACGATAACTGCTGGATTCTGTCGAAACCAGGACTGCAACTGGTCTGAACTAGACCGGAAGTGGTTTTCCCAAAGATTTCGTGGCGGTTCACTTGTCGAGGACAGGCGTAAAAGGTTGCGATCATCACGTCTTGACTCTCACTTGGCACTTCGTGTATCGAACATCTTGAACAGATCTACATTTGTCATGTATCTGTCAAGAGTACGCAGTATGTTCAAACAAGGTTGGGGCGACCCACCCTCTTCCGTCGATATTCCCAGCTTGGTCAGCCCGACACCAACGATATCGACGCAGAGCGATAACGACAGCCAGCAAGAAGCAGCAACAGCAACAGCATCGCTATCGGATCACGAAATGCTTCAACGGGCTCGAGCAGCTCAAGCCAACGAGGATTTTCGAGCTTTATCTGCCGGACCGGAGGCTAAAGGACCCTGGAGACGCGTCGAAGCGGTGGATCGGTTTGTGGTTTTCCGTCGGGGAGCCAAAACTAGCAGCAATATCGACAATCAACCCAATGAGTTCGAGGTCTTGTGTGCTGGACGACTCGATGCCAGTCTTGAAGAAGTCGCTAGCATCCTACGATCAAGCTCCGAAGCGGAACACAATACGATGATGAGTGCGTTGTATACCAAGAGCTTCATCCTCGGATCCTACGAGCGTGAGGTGCCATGTTACGACGCAGCGGACAACAGTGAACAACTCACAGTAAAGACGAAAACGTTCTCTCGCACGACGATCCTGGGTCGCAATGAACAGTGGTGTTACTTCGACTACTACCAGCGCAAGAAAGAACGCGACGGATTTACTATCTCGAAGTGTGCGTTGCCAGCTACAGAGTTGACGCCAGGACGCATCATTGGAGAGAACGCTAGAGTGGATCAACTACACGGATTAAATGCCTCGTATCTGGTCGACAAACTTCCTGATCGTAAAGGACTGCGCGTCGTTTTCCATGCTTGGTTTGACTTGGGAGAGTCCAATGCTAAACGCAAGAACCCGAGACGTAGAAGCCACGAACCTTCCAGCGCCAACACAAATCCAAGCACTAATCTGCGTCGCAATTCATACGCGTATGGTGAGACCAGTAAGCACAAGGCGCAACTGCGTCGATTGTTGGCTATGGCACATGGAATCACAAACCTTCCAGAGCTTATTCGTCGTCGACGATTCGGTGTACAAATTCCAGCCATGATGCGTTCAAAGGATTCAGCAAAGGCGCGTTGTCCGTGCTGTGCGCACAGTTTAGCCCCCGTGAAGTTATCGTTGGCAATGGCAGCCTCAGCTATAGCCAATCGAAGCTTGGCACACCTCAAAGTGGACACACGACGCTGCTACTTGTGCGGATATCTCGTGTGTGCTGATTGCTGGACTGCAGAGCAAATGGAGAGTTTTTCTGGACGAGTAGCTGCCATTACCGTCTGCACTCGCTGTCATGTCAACGTTCAAGCTTGCGAGTATTCAAAGGTGTTTGTTGGGACGGCAGAAGAACGGAAAAAGCATTGTGGACCCCCACGAGTTGTGGAGGACTCGAACGATACTTCAACTGTGTCATTGCTGGTGGATTTCCTGTCTACTTCTCTGCTGAACACGAGCTCGGGTAGCGTGGAACACGCTGCTGCATTGGATGTGATTCGATTTCTCCTTCGACAAGAGGAATCAGACGATGAAGATTCTGATGAAGAATGCGATAATGGCAATGAGCAAGTCCCTCACTTCAAAGAGATGGAGGCGGTGAAAAAGATTGGTGAGATATTGAGCGACAAGCAGCAATTGCCTAATCTAGAAGCCTGTAAACTAGGCAATGCTGAACAACGCACTTATCAGTTAGATCTGCCAGATGATCCGAGCGTTGACGTGCCACGGTCTCCGATACCAAAAAACGAGGCCGAACGCATTGCCAGTATTAAGTCTGCGGGGTTGCTGGAATTCGCCGACATTTTCGCCCCAGAAGTTCCACGCACAAATGCGAAAGTTGACGCTCCTGATGTTCACGACCTCGAATTATTATGCCAATTGGCGATGAAGACCTTGGGTTGTGCGTATTCGTTCGTGACGATTATGTGTTCAAAGCACGAGCACGTAGTCGTTGGAACTCACCCCGGGTTCGTTGGCGCTGCCGTGCCTCGAGAACAAACGTCCTGTCAACACGCACTCATGTCTCCTTATCCATTCATGGCTACACACCAAGAAGCTGACGTACGTTTCCACAAGCAAGGCGCCGTGTCTGCAATCCCGATCCGATTCTACCTGGGCTTCCCATTGACCGTACCAATTAATGGTGACAAACCTGAAGATGAAGAGATGACAGTGGGTATGCTGTGCTGCATCGACTCCAAGCCTCGTGCTGAGATCACTCGAACACAATACGCGACGATGAAGCGGCTCGCAATCACCTCCTCGCATATTTTGGTGCACAAAAGTCGGCGGCTGCAACATACCACAGCAGCCCAAGCATCTTGATGTGCAACTTTCACTACCCGCCTTCCAAAATGTTTGTTCGATAAGCAAAGACTTCCTTTAAACAATTAGATGTCCATCGTGTGTGTGTGTCATGTCACCCATCTCCGAACTTGACAAAACTATGAAAGTAGAATGCTATTTTTTTCTAGCCTCTCACATGTAGATCCGGAGGCTGCGAAAAATCGATAAGCTTGAGAAACCAAATCACGACGAAGTAAATATGCGGGGCCAACAACGCAATCGAATGAAGTTAACATCGGACCGGATAAGACGGGATACAGCACGAATTTCGTATAAAATAAGTGTAAATAGACCGAACCCAATCAAACAATCTTGAAATACATATCAGAATATCGCTGCGCCTGAGGGGTATTGATGCAAGATTGATATTTTTCTTAAAAATATCTAAAATGGCTGTAAAAACAACTCTTGATTATCTATCAAATCTCAAGCAACAAAAGGAAAAAGATCCACGCCAACCAATTTGTACGACGCATTGCTGACCTTGGGTCAAAAAAAAAAAAAACTTGCAATAAACAAATAAAAACCTTGAGTGGGTCATCGAACGAACAGGGTGAATACATTTTAATAATATATCCCACCAATCAAATGCTTTTCCAACTAATTTTGAAACATCATGTTTCAAAATTAGTTCCGGAGACCTTAGTGCAAGTTCTATTAATAAGTATTACCTAACAACTCGAAGTTATCCGTCCCCACGAAACAAAGAATTCTCCGAACAGAGAGTTGTTAGATGATCCAGCTAGAAAATAAGCGTGAGTCATTATTGAATAATAGTATCAAAGTATCCTTTCAAATCATGGTTCTGCAATAACAATAAATTACCGGACAATAAATGACTTCAGTAGTATTTTCAGCGTTGATCTTTCTTTTATTTCTCGTTTTTTTAGCCTGGAATTTTGTAAAAAAAAAATATATATGCTTCTTTAAATCACACAATACCAAACAAGCGTTCCGAAGAAGAGAAATAATAATTTCGAAATTTATCAACCGTTGAAGCTCCTCGACAATACAGTACCTCGTCGAAACTAATAAGCCATTGGCGATTCGTCAAAGAAGTCGATCAGCTTCCATTGTATACTTTCGTGCTTAATGTGTTTTTTGGAACTCTTATTCGATTCCGGTCCATCGTGTAGCAACCACTCCAACCGCTGGCCTCTTCCAGGTTTCCGCCCACCACGAGCGCCCACTCTGCAAAAGAGCGGACTTATGACGTAATCTTTCCGTTGTTGCGTTGGCTTTCCGCTGACTGAGGTGACGCAACGGAACAGTGGCGTCATTCCAGTAAAACCAGTCGGAGTAAACAGTCAGAGCTCTCACATTTGTGCCATTTAAATGACCAACTCAAAGGCGACAACTTGGACACCAAAGAGGTACTTGACACATCTACTGAAACTAAGTTACAGTTGGCTTGTGCTGCACCTTCATGCATATGGCGGACAGCCCAAAAATACAATGCTGTCACGGTGAAAGTCTTACAGGCGCTCGCGTACTGCTGATCACAACCGTCCATAGGGGTGGTTGATCCGTGTAATGTTCGGAAATCACTGACATCGAAAGACTTGGCAACGATTCGTTTTCAGTAAGTGGTTCGCCATCCTTTATCATCTTCCGTGGGACTTATTACTCACCGTTTGCATTAACACTTGGAAATAACTTACCGTTTCAAGTCCCCTGGACGTTTCGAGGGTGGGCTCCGACCTGAAATTTGACCATCTTCCGTCGTAGTGGGCCGTTGGTGGCGTGGGGACTGCCTCAGTCGAGATTTGGACGCCTTGCCTTCACTGTACCAAGCCAAAGATGCACTTGTCATCGGTTCGCAGTATATTCGACCGGCAGGGGTCCGTGTCATCATCGTATTCTACCAACAGTCTCAGTTCGAATCCGTCGATGTCTACGATGCAGAGCGAAGACGATCTCCAGCATGAAAAGATGCGCAACTACGTGCAGCTGTCGGACGAAGAGATGCTGAAAAGAGCTCGAGCGGCGCAAATGAGCGAGGACTTTGATTCACTGGCAGTCGGTCCCGATGCTAACGGACCTTGGAAACGCATCAAGGTGGTGGATCAGTTTGTGATTTTCCGGCGAGAAAGCGCATCCGGCAACAACGAGAAAGGAGCGAATGACTTGGAGACCTTGTGTGCTGGTCGTATCGACGCCAGTCTCGAGGAGGTGGCGAGTATCTTCCGATCCAACTCGGAAGACGAACACAACAACGCCATGACCGCGCTCTACGCTAAGAACTTCATCTTTGGGTCCTACGAGCGCGAGGTGCCGTGTTCTCCCTCCCCGACTGGTAACCAAACGCCCGACGATGAGAAGGTTGCGAGCAACTGCGAGCAACTCGCTGTGAAGACCAAGAGCTTCACGCGGACAACCATGTTCGCCAACAACGAGCAGTGGTGTTACTTCGACTACTTCCAGCTCAAGAAGGAGCGAGATGGCTTCACTATCACCATGCGTGCGCTGCCTCGCACTGAGTCTACCCCTGGACGCATCACTGGACGCAACGCTCGAGTGGATCAACTGCACGGATTGAACGCCTCGTACCTGGTTAACAAGCTTCCCAACTGCAAAGGTCTGCGCGTGGTTCTCCACGCGTGGTTCGATCCCCAAGAGCTGAATCCAGACCGAGCTCGTGCCAGCAGTCAGAACATGTCCAATAGCTTTAGTTCTCCGCGTTTGAGCTTTAGCTCGAGTTTCCGCTCGAAATCCATGGACTACGACGACAATTCCAAGCACAAGGCACAACTTCGTCGTTTATTGGCGCTGGCTCAAGGTCTCACAAAACTACCTGAGCTTATAAGTCGTCGACGCTTTGGCGTTCAGATTCCAGTCAACCTCGGCGCCACTTATGCCAACAATTCACGCTGTCCGTGTTGCACGCACAGCTTGGCGCCCGTCAAGTTGTCGCTGGCGATGGCAGCTTCAGCCATTGCGAATCGAAGCCTTGCACATATCAAGATGGACACAAGACGCTGCTACTTGTGCGGATACCTCGTGTGCATCGACTGCTGGACGGCTCAGCACATGGAGAGTTGCGCTGGCCGTGTGGCGGCGATTGTAGTCTGCGTTCGATGCAACGTAAACGTTCAAGCGTGTGAGTACTCCGAGGTGTTCGCAGGCACAGCGAAAGAACGTGAAAAACACCGTGGCCCCCCTCGCGTAGTGGAGGACATGAACGATACTTCAGTAGTCTCGTTACTGGTGGACTTCCTATCTGCTTCGTTGCTCAACACTACCTCGGGTAGTGCAGAGCACTCCGCTGTGGTGGCTGTGATCCGGATGCTCCTCGAATCCAACGAAAGCGAGCTTGAAGACGATGATAACAGTGACGACGACAGTGTCGGTCCTAGTATCGAGCCGCTAGGTAATGACGCTATGAACAACGTCCAGATGCTACTGAGTGACGAGGAGCACGTGCTGCCGTTAGATGTGTGCAAGCTGGCCAATTCAGACCAGCGAGACTACCTCTTGGGCTTACCGGACGACCCCAACACGGACGTGCCTCACTTTCCCGTTCCAAGTAACGAAGCAGCCCGTATCACAGCCGCGAAGACTACCAGACTCCTTGAGCTGGCCAATTGTATCGCACCGGAGGTTCCTCCCGGCGATGTCATCGAGGTAAAGCCTGATACTCACGACCTCGAGGTGTTGTGTCAATTGGCAGTCAGGACTGTAGGCTTCTCCCACGCCTTTATAGCCGTCATGTGTGCCAAGCACGAGCATTTCTTGGCTGAGAGTCATCCAGCCATTGCCGGCACCGTCGCGGCGCGGGAGCACACGACGTGTCAGCACGCGTTGATGGGTTCGTATCCGTTCATGGTCGCACACCACGAAGCGGACGTGCGTCTCCACAACGCGAAGACAACTAAGCTGCTAAATATCCGCTCGTACGTCGGCTTCCCACTCACTGTACCTGCTGAAGGCGCCAAACCGGGCGATGAAGAGGTGACTGTGGGGATGTTCTGCTGCCTCGATTCAACGCCTCACATCGAGATCACGCGTCGACAATACGCCACGATGAAGCGTCTAGCCCGCATCGCCACAACTTTCTTGCTGAAGAAGGCTCGCCAGCTACACCAACCTATCGAGGTGCACACGGATTGCAGCATGACATGTAGCCAAGTTAACTACGACTAGGTCTGCATGTGACGAGGTACATGTAATGTAGCCATTTGGTAATGTAGCTATTTTCTGTCTTTCTGTACACCATTCGTACACATTTCTCCATCACCAGAACGTCCCGCCGCTTGACCTCTTGGCTTCACTATTGCCCATAGTCAAGCCAAGTTTGTCTTGTCACAGCCGATATCAGAGCCAGCAGTCCAACCGTCCGCCCGTCGCTCATCGCCAACCGGACGGCTTGCTACGCCCGCGCTTCCTGCTCTTCCCAGCGCTCCGTTCACCCCCGCAGCACCTGCATCGTGTCCGCCTACGTCTACTCTATGTGGCTCAACAGTCGTGATCTCACGGGCGACGATGATGGCTCCTCTACGCGCGACGGTATGTGGGGCTTCGCTGGCTCGAGTCCACCTCCGTCGCACGGCGCTATCGGCGCCTCAGGCTCGCGCGCGCTCTGGAACCGCATGGAACCAGCTGAAGAAGAGCGAGAAGAAGAAGCTCTGCCCTCGTACTTATCGTATCTTCAACCGGCGTTCCGTCCAGCGCCCACGACGGCCAGTATGACTACGCACGCGCCACCTACGCAACCGGTAACAACCATGTACGGTACCAAGCGCGGCGCGCCGGGGCTGCCTGCGCCCTCCCCACCGACGCAGGAACCCGCGACTGCCTCTCGTGCTGTTGGACAAGTGGCGCGTAAGAGTTCCGAGCTCGCACAGGCGCTGGAGCACCTGGTGCTGGGCACGGTGCACCGGCATCTCGGCGACAGCCCGATGCCGGATAATCAGTCAAGATGCAGATGCAACTGCGATGCCATGAGGACGCAGATGCAAGAGATGGCTATACAGGTACAGGCTCTGCAGAATCAGGTGCTGGAGCTGACGAAGAACTCGATCCCGACAGCAATTGAGGTCGGCAGAGTGAACGTCAAGGCGGCCGGCAATAGCAACGGCAACTGGAGCGCCAACGCACCGCCGTTCGTGCCCAAACAGTACAAGAACTCAGCGCCGCCACCGCCTACCCCACCGGCCTCGGTGGACCAGGCGACGGCCACAGTGCTGAGTGACAGGATCTCGACTTTGGAGGGTAGACAGAGCGCGTTCCAGTCGCAACTGGCGCAGATCGCTAAGGTGCTGGGCATCCCGACCGGGAAGCCTGGGAAGCACAGTCCAGTAAAGCATCTGGTACAGACGCTGCGCGACGAAGTGGACGCCAAGGTGCAGCAGGCGACGGCGGACCTGACAGCAGAGATCAACGCTGCACTTGGGGCGTCCGCAGACGGGAATAAGAACGCGCTGTCGTCTAATGCGGTTCTTGCCGCTCTTGCAGGTGAACATGAGGCTTCATTGGCGCGTTTGAGCGGGTCGTTTGAGCAGCTTCTGGCAGAGGAGGCTCGACAGCGAGCAGCACTGGAAGCTCGTGTGCGATCACAGTTAAGTCAACAGGAAGAATGGCTACAACAACTTGAAGGCGCGTTCGGGTCTCCTCATGACCCCGAGCACGAACAGGAACCGCGAAACAAAGACACACATGACGTTAACGCAAAACTGGCAGCACTGGAGCGGAAATGCGACGAGAGTCGAGAACTCTGCAAGCGGCTGGCACGGTTACTACCACGACCCGACACATCAAGACCAAGGCGAGGAGAAGAGGAGGAACAGGACGGAGTGAGCTGGCCTGGACACATGGTAGGCAGAGGATAGGACGGGTTTAACGAATGACATGCTGTATTTTGCGTTAGAGTTCGAGTTACGGTGTGTGTGCATACCGTATTTATGCTGGAGCTGCGCGTTGCTGGAGTTGTTTACCTTTGTGCTGCATCAACAACGACGCGGTTCGAGCGAGGTTCTGCATCATCGCGTACTGGCAGCGTGTGAGTTCTGGATGGGGCTTCATGTCAGCGCAGCAGAGTGAGCCGACTGCAATTTGGTCACGCCCGTCCTGTGTCGGAGCCGTAACGGAGAAGCCGACGTACGTACGTAGAGATAGCAACTTGATGGTGTGGATAGCGTGTAGCCTCACGTCGGCTTCTGGATGGATGAACACCAACGGATCTTGGGACATTAACTGGTGCTGACACATAGTGTGGTCCCTCGGCACAGCAGCGCCGGCGAGTTGTGGATTCGTGGACGCCAAAATGTGCTCGTGGTTCACTCCCATGACCGATACCAGCGCAATCGGACAGTCCATTGTCTTCGCTGCCAGTTGACAAATGAGTTCCAAGTCGCGAATATCAATCAGAGACTTCACAGTACGCGGAACTTCAGGTGCGAGTTGATCCGCAAGAAGGAGCAAACCCGCGTCTCTGGCGGTTGAAAGGCGAAGACTCTCGTTACTCGGCATCGGTCCACGAGGTACCGACGTGACAGGATCATCAGGTAAGTCTAACACGTAGTCGCGTTTGTCAGCGTTTGCCAGCGTACAGTCTTCTAGTAGAGGATAACTGTCTTCGTCCCCCAGGAACCGATCAACTCGCGCTATTGATTCTTCTACATTCCTTTCATCATCGCAGACGTCTCCGTCATTCTCTTGATCGTTCTGTAACAGCGCTCGAATGACAGCAAGTACAGTCGAATGCTCTGTACTTCCAACAGTAGAATGCTTGAGTGAATCCGACAAGAAATCAATTAGCAGTGACGCTATGGAGCTTTCGGATGTATCTTCGACAACTCGAGGGGGTCCGTACTTCCTGTCCGACGATATTTCCGAGTAATTACACGCATCGACGCACGCTTGGCATCGTGTACAAACCACAATCAAAGCTACTCGCCCAGCCATACTTTCCATCCGCTCGGACTGCCAACAGTTCACACAGACGAGATATCCGCACAAGTAACATCGTCTTGTATTGGTCTTCAAATATGCCAAACTCCGGTGAGAGATAGCCGAAGCAGCAGCTGATAGCGATAACTTGACTGGGGATAGACTACGCGTGCAGCAAGGACAGCGAGGGTTGGAGACCTCGATGGTGTCTAGATTAGCTGGCACCTGGAAGCCGAAGCGACGACAACGCACAAGCTCTGGGATCCTGGTCACTCCACGGGCGAGAGTTAAGAGTCGACGTGACTGTGCTTTTGATTCAACGTCTGTTGTCAAGTTCCTTGGACTAGGAGGGCAGAATTCATCAGAAGCGCTCCGGTTTCTAACAGGTTCTGGCGTCTGGAATTTGGCGTTGTAGACGACACGCAGGCCTTTTCTTCCTGGGTCCAAGTCGACCAGGTACGAAGCGGCTAAGTCGTGCAGTTGAACGACACGATCTTGAGCTCCAATCATCCGTCCTGGGGTGTGTTCCAAGACTGGCAAAGATTGTTGCGAGATTACGAAGCCGTCGCACTCCTCTTTTCGTTGAAACATGTTGGTGTAGCACCACTGCTCGTTGGGTCCGAACATAGTAGACCGAGCGAAAGTGCTGGTCTTGACTGTGAGTTCTTGGCCATTCACACTATTTCCAGACATCGTATCTCCACTGCAGGGAATGGTCCGTTCCACGGAGCCACACAAGAAGCGTTTGCCGTATAAAGCTTTCATCACGGCATTGTGTTCAGCTTCACTGAGTGGACACAGGATTGCAGCGACCTCTTCGATACTGGCATCGAGACGACCAGCACAGAGAACTTCAGTATCTCGAGTGACACTATCGACGAGTTTATCTTCTTGGCGGAAGATCACGAAGCGATCGACTGCCTCCACTCGTTTCCATGGCCCACCAGCATTTGGTCCAGCTGCTAACGCTTTAACGTCAACATGGTCAAGAGCATCTCGAGCACGGTTCAAAATCTTCGTATCGGACGGAACTTTGCTGTGTCTCCCAGTGAGACTCGCGTCACTCGGTTGTGTTGCTATGGAGTCACTCTGCGACGGTCCTGGAGAGCTTCGATGTTTCCCACCCTGCTCAACCACACGTCGTACAATTCCGAGTTTCATGATGCGATATCTACCGTAGCAGGACTACGAGTTAATGCTGAGACTTCAAATGGTGCGATCGCTGGAATTCCTTAGTGGACGATAAAGGTGGACTTCTATTTTAGATGATATCTTTCTCGATATGCCTGTCCAGGATTCAGTGAGAAAAGGTGGAGCTAGTAACGTTACGGACGTGCCACCAAACGTAACGAAAAAAAAATTGAGGCCCCGTATCGTTAAAAGTGGAACATGTCTATTCTGTCTTATTCTTTTTTAAAGCTATTTTGAAGGGGGGGGGAGGGGGGGTATATCTAGAATCTGCAAAAAGTGGTCAAATTTTACAATTACAATCATGTTGGTACCGTCGTCTCCGGACCAAGTTGGTCTCGAAGTTGTTTCCCCTTTAGTTGAAGCAACCTCGACGCTGTGTCTGTAAGCCGCTTCATGGTTGCGTATTGAGAGCGCGTGAGCTCAGCACGAGCGGTTGAGTCAATACAGCACAGCGTACCAACCGGGATCTCCACCTCATTCCCAAAAGCATCATGTGTGGACACCGTCACTGGAAACCCCACGTAGAATCGGATTGAAAGCGCCTTGACCGCCACGATCTCGTGGAAGCGTACGTCGGCCTCTGGGTGTGTCGCCAGGAACGGTCTGGTGGTCAAGACAGTATGCTGGCAGATAGTTTGTTCTCGAGGCACCGCAGCGTGGTGGAAGCCTGGGTTTGTAGCAGCTAGAACGTGGTTGTGCTTAACGCCCATGACCGTCACAAATGAGTCGGAGCAGCCTGTTGCACGTACTGCTAGTTGGCACAGCAAGTCAAGGTCGCGCACGTCACAGGCGTGGTCGAACGATTCAGGGATAGAGTGTAGTGGTGCTAGCTGGTAGGCAAGCAGCAATAGTCCGTTATCATTGACGACTTTGAGACGAACGTCTTCATGGGTTGGGATCACACTGGACGGTACCATTGTGGTTGGATCATCTGGTAGATCAATTACGTATTCACGGCGCTCAGCGCTGGCAACTACACAAGATTCCAGTTCTGGTAGCTGGTCTTCGTCGCTCAAGAATTTGCCTAGCTCGTCCACCGAAACGTTTTCGTTGTTGCAATCTTCGTCGTCGCTATCATCGTAGGTTTCATCACTTTCAGTATCTGTGGCTTCATTTTGGCGGAGAAGCATCCGAATAACAGACAACACGGCCGCACGGTCCGCACTGCCGGCCGATTCGTTCACTAACGAGGCTGCTAGAAAATCCGTTAGCAAAGATGCTGAACAATCGTCGCGTTTATCTTCGACAACCTTGACTGGTCCTTTGTGGATGGTATTGTTGTCTGGATCGCACACTTCTGAGTAATCACAGGCCTTGACGCAAGCGTGACACCGAGTGCAGACCACAATAGCAGCTACACGACCAACTGTACTCTCCATGTACTCTGCATTCCAGCAGTCAATGCACACGAGGTACCCGCATAGGTAGCAACGTCTCGTGTCCATTTTAAGCGAGCGAAGACTTCGCTTTGCAATAGCCGAAGCTGCCATAGACAATGACATCTTAACTGGAGCCAAACTGTGCGTACAGCACGGACAGCGTGTGTTAGCTACCTGTACCATTTCAAAGTCTGCCGGAACTTGGATACCAAAGCGTCTACGTCGAATAAGCTCCGGTAGTTTCGTGATACCATGAGCCAGCGACCGTAGTCGACGTTTCTGAGCTTTAACACCACTGGTCTCGTCGGGAAGCGTACTGGACGTACTCGACGTTGAGGTGACACTCAAACCGGAGCTCCTCCGTCGACTGCTGCTACGACTTGACATACTTCGCTCACTATTTGTAAAATAGTCCTCAAAATCTTTGATCACGTCCTCGAACCATGCGTTGTAGACGACTCGAAGCCCCTTTCGATCCGGAAGCTGGTCAACCAAGTACGACGCGTTGAGACCGTGCAGCTGATCTACACGAGCATTATCCCCAACCACTCGACCTGGAGTTGGCTCAAAAGGAGGCAGTGCACGTTGAGAGATGGTGAATCCATCCCGCTCTTTCTTCCGTTGGAAAAAGTCCGTGAAGCACCATTGCTCGTTGCGTGAGAAGAGATTTGTACGCATAAAACTACTGGTCTTGACGTTGAGTTGTTCACTGGCATTCACGTCGGATTCATGATCCTGTTGCTGCTCGTCTGAGCACGGTACGTCGCGATCGAGAGATCCAAATATATAATTCTTAGCGTGAAGCCCCTCCATGGTGCTGGCAAGATCAAATTCCGAGTTGGAGCGAAGAACGCTGGCCACTTCCTCAATACTCGCATCAAGTCGTCCAGCACACATGACTTCAAGTCCAGGAACGCGAATACCGTTTGCTGGTGCAGAAGACGGACGCTTGAACACGACAAACCGATCAGCAGCTTCGACCCGATGCCAAGGCCCACCTTTCTCTGGACCGGCCGAAAGAGCATCAAAATCCACGTTCATGTGAGAGACTCGAGCTCGTTCCAGCATTTCGGCGTCCGATAGAGGCTTGTTGGCGTTCTCGTTGTCGAATTCGTCCCTCTGCTGCGTTGAGAAGGATGGGGTGGGGTCGAACAAGTTTGTACCGGAAGATTCCGAGTATTGGGAGCCATTCCATCCACGACGTCGACGCTTACTCACATCCTCAAACATACCGCGAACCTTTGCAAGACTCATTTGGAAGTAATAGCAGAGCTCTGGTATTTATGTGAGAGCGGGGATGGGGGATGTTCTCCGTTCGTCGCTCTTTTGGTACTGATGGAATTGCGCGAAAACCGCTCGATGATTAAAGTGTCTTGCAAGGTTCTCGCACTCGACTGCGCCAGTGTGGCCAGTCCAAAATGAACTTACCTGTTTTAATTTGCGGGAATGAGCCATTTTTAAATTCCGTTTACTGGCCTGAAGCGGTTGAAGTGATCGAGGAAAGGCCAATGTTGCAATTAAGTCGCACTTATGATGCCTTTATGATAAGTCAAGACAATTTTAACGAGGTCAGGAGATTTGCTCAACGGTGAGGGTAGCGAACCCAACGGACAGTGACGAAAAGTGCTTGCCATTGTTTTCACATTGGACATGATAGACCAACGATTTTGATCTATTTTTTTTTTAATTCTAAAAGAGAGAACCTCTTCAAGTTTTTTGAATCCTTTGTGAGATGCTGTCTTCGTCAAATTTTGGTTGTTAACGCTCTATGTCTGAGTAGCATGCGTAACGTTAAGGAAAACGATACGTGAGGGACCGTAATGTTCTCGCCACCGAGGGCGACCTGGAACGCAACGCGTTGCGTGAACATCAGGGCAGCTTTACAAAACATTCATCCATAGAATTCGATGGGCATCTGCTCATGTTGTGAAGTTTACGTCGATTGAGCAACAAGGGGAATTCTGCAGTAGTTTCATGGATTCACCCGTGCGTTTGTTGACAAGAGACGAGAGGGCTTTTAACACAAGCTAATAATTTTACGAGAAACTGGCAGGAAAATTGTGCAAGAACATGTGTGTGTACATTTTTTCAATTAAATACCAGTTGACGAAAACTGTTCGATTCAACTTATTATGGACCTATGGGTGCTAGCCACAAACTGCAAATTCGCGTAAAGATGGTTTTCTTCGTTTATCGAAGATACATGGACGCTTGCCACGGCATCCTTGCAAATATGCACAGGTGCAAAAAGGATTTGCGAGCTTAATTTTTTTAGGAACACTTTTAAAGATTTTGAAAACTACTTTTTCTAGCAAAAAGAGAGAAAAAAAAATAACGTTTCGCTTACACTTTGAATAAGCTAGAACATGGTTTTGCAAGTTACACCTCTCAACTAACTTGTGCAAACGTTAGAGTTAGCAAAAGATCATTCCTTTAGGTTGAAATTCATCTGGGGGTGTCCTTTGTGTTACTGCGATGAAGTACCTACGTCACAAGAACCAAACGCCACCATGAAAGATCAGTATTGGCCCAACTTGATCATCAATGTGACACCTCAAAATGACTGCCTAACAGTGTGTGGGCAGTGTTGGGCAGTCATATTTGAGGATTATCAAGCATCGCGCTCTGCTGTTCTTGAAGCAGCCGGCTCTTCAGTTGAATTAACCGGGAAGCTGTGTCGGCTATCCGTCGTAAAGTAACATACTGCGAACGCGAGAGTTCGGAGCGTGCATGTGGAGTAACACAGCACAGCGTTCCCACGGGCATTTCCGTCTCTGTGCCCGTGTTGTCATCAATCATTAGTACAATTAGCGGGAAGCCCATATAGCAACGTGTAGACAAAGCCTTAATAGCCCCAAGTTCGTGAAATCGTACGTCCGCTTCTGGATGTGAAATGATAAATGGTTTCGGAGTCATGATCGTGTGTTGGCACACAGTGTGTTCTCGAGGCATCGTTGCATGGAGGAACGCTGGATTCGACGATGACAAAATGTGAAGGTGCTCAGTACCCATGATCGATAAAAACGTATTCGGACATCCCGAAGAACGGACAGCCAGGCGGCACAGAATATCGAGATCTCGAACATCGGACACATTCTCGAAGGATATTTCAGGAGCAGGATTTACCGGTGCGAGCTCGTTAGCGAGTAGCATTAACCCTTTGTCTTTGATGAATTGAAGACGAGCTTGCTCATAAGGCGGGATAATCGTTGGAGGGACCATAATCTTCGGGTCATCCGGCTGTTCGATTGGGTATCCACGCTTCTGTGAGTTGGCGAACACACAGGATTCGAGCTCTGGTAGTTGATTGTCATCACCTAAGTATTTATCAAGCTCCAATATTGAGACATTATCGTTGTGAAGCTTGTCAAAGCCTTCATCAAAGCTGTCACTATCGTCGCTTTCTTCTTGAGATTTTTCACTTTGTTGGAGAAGCGTACGCACAACCGACAGCACGGCTGCCCGGTCCTGACTACTAGTTGAGTTCATCAATGAGGTGGACAGGAGATCGGTCAGCAAAGAAGCCAGAGATTTATTGTCGTGGTCCTCAACGACATTAACGGGTCC
This sequence comes from Phytophthora nicotianae INRA-310, assembly GCF_000247585.1. NCBI lineage: Eukaryota > Oomycota > Peronosporomycetes > Peronosporales > Peronosporaceae > Phytophthora > Phytophthora nicotianae. Next base: position 682,758 of record NW_008649010.1, on the reverse strand, counting down.
CCGACACTCTTCCTGACCAGGAGCGAACACTTCAGAATAGTCGCAAGCCTTGATACTCGCGTGACAACGTGTGCACACCACAATTTCCGCCACACGTCCGACTGTGCTCTCCATGCGCTCGGCACTCCAACAGTCCATACAAACGAGAAACCCGCAGAGATAACATCGTCTGGTGTCCGATTTAAGCGACCGGAGACTCCGATTTGTGATAGCTGAAGCTGCCATGGAAAGTGACATCCTTACCGGTGTTAAACTGTGCGTGCAGCATGGACAGCGTGTGTTTTCAACTTGAATAACTTCAAGATCTGCAGGTACTTGAATGCCAAATCGACGGCGGCTGATAAGATCAGGAAGTTTTGTCATCCCGTGAGCCATCGATAATAGTCGACGGAGCTGGGCTTTACCATCTGCAGCTTCGTTCAGACCAATAAAGCTCGAATTTGAAGCTACTAGTAAGCCTGAACTTCGTCGTCGATCACTGCTTTGGCTTGATAAACTTTGGTCGTTTCCATTTGAGGGAGACTGCAAGCTCTTGGAGCTCAGAGACGACATAACGCTTAACCCAAAGCTGCGACTAGATCGACTAGCATCGCTACTGGAGGTGGTAGTCTCGATGTCCTTCATTGGATCTTCAAACCAGGCGTTGTAGACTACTCGAAGACCTGTATCACTCGGTAATTTATCGACCAGGTACGACGCGTTGAGTCCGTGTAGCTGGTCAACACGCGCGTTTTCACGTACAACACGACCGGGAGTGGGCTCAAAAGGTGGTAAAGCGCACTGTGATATCCTAAAGCCATCGTGATCCTCTATCCGTTTGAAGTAATCCAAGAAACACCATTGTTCGTTGCGACCGAAGAGTGTTGAGCGTAGAAAACTGGTGGTCTTCACATTAAGCTGTTCGTCAGAGTTAGCATTCGAGTCATCGTCTTGGTTCTGAGATTCCTCTGCGCATGGCACCTCGCGATCGAGGGATCCGAAGATAAAGCTCTTCTTGTAAAGCCTCTCCATAGTAGTTGCGTGGTCAATATCAGAATTTGAGCGAAAAACACTGGCCACCTCCTCAACGCAAGCATCAAGTTGGCCAGCACACATTACCTCGAGACCAGGAAGACGGCCGTCTTTGGTATCTGCAGTGGTTGGACTTTTGAACACGATAAATTCTTCGGTAGCTTCCACGCGTTGCCAGGGCCCACCTTTCTCCGGACCAGCTGCAAGTGCTTCAAAGTCGATGTTCGCATGAGATTCGCGCGCTCTTTGGAGCATCTCAGTGTCTGACGGAAGCTTGTACAGAATCGCCTGGTCGATTTCTTGTTCAAGGTCATTGCTTTGCTTTCTTGTTACCGACCGAGATTGTTCGGACGTGTTTTTACTCGATTCCAAGTACTGCGAACTGCTCCGGGCATGCTGACGACTAAGCTTGTTCGTCTCGAAAATGCCTCGCACCTTGGTGAAACCCATCATAAAAAAGTTTCGCAAGTTCTTATGTGTGGTGAGTCTCAGTGAAGGCGCGTTTTTAGTTCTGGAGATTGAAGGAAGTGCTGACAACCAACCGGAAACGTGACACGTGCGCGGGTTACCAGTAGTGGATGGATGAGTTCAGTATAGCAGAAGTGTATGTAAAATTCTCCAAGTTCTGTTGTGTGGATAAAGCCTTTTACTAAAGTAACGAGGACGGAGATTTAGTGTATTAATAATTTTCTACAAATCTTCATAAGTATAGATATGTGGGCTCAGAAAAATATAAGTTGGAAGCAACGTCGCACCCTGAATATTTCCGACAATTCCGTTGATCTTCTTGCGTTTGTCATTCTTTTCTTGGTTTCCGATGGTCGCTCTTTTTAATGTTAATTAAAGAAGAAGGGTGTCGATCTCGCGTGACAGACAGGTCTCTCCGAAGCTGTAACCTGTATGCTGCCTCGAAGGCTGGATGGGCTGATCTTAGATTCTTACCCCATGTACAGAGGTGACACGCTTTAGAATGTCAGTAGACAAATTTAATTTACATATTTAATTAATAAGCATGTTGTATAATAATCGATGCCATGACTCTAAGCAGTCAACGGGGTTGCATGTCCTAGTTGAAGTTGCTGACTTTTCTGCAGTAAAAAGGTTTTTGTTGTAGTTGCTAGCCGAGTCATCGTAGCGTATTGTGTGCGAGTGATCTCATTTCGGGGCTTCGAGTCGACGCAGCACAGCGTCGCTGCAATCATCTCCGGGTCGCCAGGTTGGCCACCAACAAGCGGAACTTTAACGGGGAAACCCACATAGAATCGGATCGGGATTGATGAGGTGGGTCCATGGTTCTGGAAGCGAACGTCAGCTTCATGGTGCGCTACCATGAACGGATGTGGTGACATCAGCAGATGCTGGCACGTCGTTTGTTCACGTGGCACGACGGCGCCGGCGAAATCGGGATGTGTACTCGCCAAGACATGCTCGTCTTTCTCACTCATGACCGTCACGAATGAATACGAACAGTCCATCGTCTTGACAGCCAAGCGACATAGTAGCTCCAGGTCGTGAATATCCGGCTTGTCACCCTTAGACTCTGCATCTTTGTCCTTGGGGGCGAGGATACCGGCGAGTTGCAGTATTCCCGAAGCCTTCGAACTTGCGATTCGATCGGCTTCATTGCTTGGGATCGGGGAAAGCGGAACGTCCGCTTTCGGATTTTCGGGAAGGTCCAAGACGTAGTTTCTCTCGGCAGCGTTTCCAAGTTTGCACGCTTCAAGAGGGGGTAGATGTTCCTCATCACTCAGTACCTTTCCAACCTTTTCCACCACCCCGGTCTCTCCAAGAATCTTAAAACGCGGTTCATCGCGGTCGAATTCGCTCTTGTCTTCTTCGCTAGAATAGTCGTCGGAATCGTCTTCCGAGTCCTGTCGGAGCAGTGTCCGAATCACTGCCATCACCGCCGCATGCTCGGTGCTATCAGCAGTCGAGTTCAACAGAGAAGCAGACAAGAAATCGACCAGCAACGACACAGTCGGCGCGTTTTCCGAGTCCTCAACGACACGAGGTGGACCTTGGTGTTTCTCTCGTTGAGCAGCAGTGCCCGAGAACACTTCAGAGTATTCACACGCTTGAACGTTCGCACGGCATCGTGTACACACGACAATAGCAGCTACTCGTCTAGAGGCGCATTCCATGGTTTCGGCACTCCAGCAGTCGGCACAAACGAGGTATCCGCACAAGTAGCAGCGCTTGTTGTGCGTCTTCAAAGAACCGAGATTTAGCGTTGTGATCGCTGATGCGGCCACTGCTAGTGACAGCTTTAAACTGTGAGTGCAGCATGGACAGCGAGTGTTCGTGACATGCACGGTGTTTAAATCGACCGGCACTTGAACACCAAAGCGGCGACGACGCACCATACTGGGGAGTTTTGTGACACCGTGAGCCATGGCCAGTAATCGACGAAGCTGAGTTTTGTGCTTGGTGTGACCACCGTGCTCGAATGATTTACGGCGCTGAGATGTGCTAGCACTTGCTTGTGATCGTGTGGTTTCATAGCTTCTACGTCGAGATCCCTTCCGTTTGCGGGCATAGTATTCTTGTACTTCTTCCTCCTCCATTTCAAACCATGCGTGGAATACTACACGCACTTCTTTTTGGTTGGGGATCTTGTCAACGAGGTACGAAGCGTTCAATCCGTGAAGCTGATCCACTCGGGAATGGTCTCCGACTATTCGTCCTGGAGTATCCTCTGAAGGTGGTAACGCACGCTTAGAGATCGCGAAGCCGTCACGGTCTTTCTTGCGCTGGAAGTAGTCGAAGTAGCACCACTGCTCGTTATGTCCCAAGATCGTCGTGCGAGAGAAACTCTTGGTCTTGACAGCGAGTTGTTCATCGTTATCAACGTCGTCATCGTCGTCGTCATCCAGATTCTCTGTGCACGACACTTCTCGTTCATATGATCCGAAAATGAAACCTTTATCGTATAATCCACTCATCACCGTGTTATGCTCAGCTTCGGAGCTCGAGCGAAGGATACTAGTGATCTCTTCCACACTGGCTTCCACATGGCCAACACACATGACTTCCAGGCCTTCCCTTTGCTTGCCATTGTTGTTCATTGAGCCTTGTCGTCGGAAGACAGCGAAGCCATCGGCAGATTCCACGCGCTTCCATTCCCCGTTTGACTCTGGTCCAGCTGCTAATGATCCAAAGTCAACACTGGTATGAGCTTCTCGCGCGCGTTTCAATAGTTCGTCGTCCGACAGGGCGTTGTTGAGCTTGGCCACGTTAGCTTCGGCGTCGAGCTCGTCGCTTCCAGGTGTCGAAAGAGTTGGTGCCGGACTGAAAGTGTTTCTGAAGGGGTTCCTGCTAGCCTTATTGTGTTGTGTGGCTGTAACCTCACGTCCGTGACGCTCTTTGAGCAAGTTGTGCAACCCCATCGACGCTTGTAGACTGGTTCTAGTTTTTTATACGGAGGACCCTTGTTCCTCGAGGCTTTTTGGTAAATGAACCCTATTATATAGTGAAGTGCGTGTATGGTCCGCAAATGTGCGGAGCACGACAGAAGTACTCTGACGGCACGGGAACATACTGTGTGCTTCTGGTCTGATTTCTCACTCCAGCGGACAATTGGTGATCTTGTCGTATACAACACAATGTCATAGTACCGTTCAGCGGCTCAAACGATTAGTGGATTCAGCAAACCGCACTAGCCCACAGCGATGTATTTTAATTTAAGTCTACATTTTTGGATCACTTCAACATGATATCATGATATCGTATGCTTTACACGACTCCAAATGCGGCATTCGTACCAAGCTGTCACGGACGACTAGCGCAACCTCATTGCTCACAACTGGGGACTCGTTTTGATCGGTTAACTGATAAATTATTGTAGTGCAATTATATTCGAAGAAAAGCCGCTAAAACGTCTTTGGAGATGCGTAGCTCGGCTGTATTATCAAGAAATCCTTGCACAGCCTCGATATCTTCATCAGCGTAATGCTGTAAGGCCATTTGATGACGGAGAACGTTGCCGTCGATCAGTTTGTCGCCTTCGTCTTGTCTATCAACAATTTCAAAAATATCTGTGGCGTGCAAGGCCGAGGAGAGCTGACACAGAGAAATCTTGTCAGCGGTCTCATTCGACATGGCTCTGCAATAGCACATGAGAGAAAACGCGTTAACCATATTATCGCGAAATTGCTGCACGATGTTCCTCTGATTGAAACCTGAATGCCTGCTCAAATCTGTCGCGTTCGCTAGTCTCCAGTGTCTGTGACGTACACGTATCACAATTGTACTTAGCTTGGTGTACAATTATCGACGACCAGAGGCCACTCACTTTGGACAGAAAGATCTTCTGAAAGTCCGCAAAGCCGATGGTGTTTGTGTCTGTGAAGTCGAACTCGTACACAAGTGTCTGCGCCTCTCCCTTTGCAATACTGAAGCCCAGCGCTCGCAGACACAACTTGAGCTGCTTCACAGTCATGACTTCGGAGCCTTCTGTCACCAGCTCAAAAACCACTCGAGTTTCGCGTTCTTGTGCAGCTGTCAACCGTTTGTCCTTGATACGCTGCAGCACCGTCGCCATGCTAGTTGACACTGAAGTAATACAGCTCCAATGTTGCCTAAAAAAAAGCATCGGTTAGCAACTGCTACGACTACCGGAATAGACCAAAAAATATTTGAGTAATTGCAATTATTGACATTTTACATCAATCATCCACGTAATAACAAGTAATTCATTGGGTTTAGATGGTCAAATAGACGATCGAAGCAGCACATAAAGGAAAATAACTCGAACGGAGTGTCAGGGTCTGGATCTTGCTTACTGGCGCGACAGAATCTCCACAGCGTCGGCCTTCTCCTCGGTCAGTTCCTGGGCGGTGGCTTTCATCATAGCATCGATGCGTGGCGAGATGGGGAGACCGTTGACCACTTCGTACGCGCCATTGCCCGCGCACTTGACCGGGAACGAGTAGATGAGTCCTTCGGGCACGCCGTACTTGTTGCCATCCGAGCAGATGGCCATAGACACGAACTCTCCGTCCTTGGAGCCGGTGAACCAGTCGCGCAGGTGGGCGCCGATGGCAGCAGCGGCGGACATGGCACTCGAGAGCTTGCGAGCCTTAATAATGGCCGCACCGCGCTCCTGCACGTCCTTGACGAGCTTCTTCTCGACCCAGTCCTTGTCCGAAACGATCTTATCAAACGCCTGGCCCTTCACCTCAGCGTTCGTGACGTCAGGCACCTGCGTGCTCGAGTGATTGCCCCAAATCACGACCTTGTTGACATCCTTGGACGTGACTTTAGTGCTCTGAGTCTCATTGACCTTCTCCACAAGGAACGAGCGTAGGCGCTCGTGATCCAGACGCGTGAGCGCCGAGAAGTTGCGACGTGGGATGCTGGGCGCGTTCTCCATGGCGATGAGGCAGTTTGTATTGGCCGGATTGGCCACGACTAGCACCTTAACATCGCGACTGGCGAACTTGTCGATGGCGGCTCCTTGAGCCTTGAAGATCGCTACATTCTTCTCGATCAGGTCCTTGCGCTGCATGCCCTGCTTACGTGGGAAGCCGCCCACGAGAATGGCGACGTCCGCGTCCTTGAAGGCGGTCTCCAGGTCGGCCGTGGGAATGATGGCGTCCACCAGGTTGAAGGCGCAGTCCTGCAGCTCCATCTTGACGCCTTCGAGCGCCTCCTGGGCCGGTTCAATGTCCAACAGACGCAGCTCCACGCGCTGGTTCGGGCCGAAGATGTGGCCGATGCAGACTGCAAACATGGCAAGGCGTTAGGCTAGGGAGAAAACACAAGGGGGAGACCAAGGGACGTACTGAGAGGCAGCAGTGAGTAGGCGATCTGGCCGGCGGCGCCGGATACGACGATCTTGAGGGTGGTCATGGTGCAGGAGTGATGGTCTTGTGCTTGACTTGGCAAATTCGAATCTGAGGAAGGATCGCGGGTTGCTTTTCTTTTCCGCAATCTGATGTGATGAAATGATTGCAGTATGTTAGTTTCGAGTTGATGAAGAAAAGTGCGATCATTGCGACACGGATGTTGTTGACGTTGATTTGCACTGTTGAAGCTGCTTCAATCACGAAGGATTTGGCCGCATACCCCAAGCAGCAAATGCGCATCCGCCGATGATTGGAAGGACAAGTGCTCAGGCTACGAGATAGGCTCTGTCGGTGAGTATTCACTCCACCAAACGTTGAGGTTGGGCGAAATTCAGGGGGTTCAGGCTGAACTTTTGAGCCTCATCACTTTCACCCAGGCTCAGCATCATCGGAATGAGCTTACGGGGATGGCAACATGGAAGACACATTTAAGCAAAGGCAATGAAATATGGTCCGAATTGGTTGGTCCAAATCACAATTATCAGATTGACAGCACTTCAACACGGATATTGCGTTGCATGCACCAACTTCGAGCAGATGGCTCGCGCTAAGCGAGTCGCTAACTTAGCTCGACGTGCTGCATACTGGATAAAGATACAAGTAGCATAGAGAAGCAAGGAACGCTGGAGTGACGAGGCCGCGTTTCCGAGCGCTCGCCACGTCACTCAGAGTCTCTGACGTGAAAGCGTCATGCGCCGCTGTTGCGGTGCAAGATCTACGAGGGGGGGTCCCATAGCACCCGGAGCGGATTCCGGCGTGGTGCAACTAGTCAGCAAGGCTGCTGTGATGTGTGTTGTTCAGGATAAAGAAGGACAAACCTCTTCATCAATGCCAGCTCCGCTCCACCTCGTGGCTCGTTCTCCTTTTTCCGACTGTGCCGTCGCCGGAGGTATCTCTGTTGAGAGCGCTGTTTCTCGGGGGCTCGATGCAGAACTCTGCAGTCTCCAGTACCCTGTTCATTGAAACCGCTACTGCTCAACGCCGCATAGCGAACTTTGGCGGTGTGGTTCGATGTGCGGTTCCGAGTTTGGTTGACTCACTGAAGACGTAGCGTCGGTCCAACGCTGGACTTGTACTCGGGTTAAGAGCGGAAGACGGACCGCACAGGCGACGTCCGGACGATGAGTTCAGCTATCCAATTACTTCGGCGAGCTCAGCGCACGAAAGCAGTGAACTGGTTGCGCTTCCCTCGATCCATGTGCATGTGTGTACGCGTGACTATGGGTGCTCCAGTCATGATGTTGTGGAATCTAGTTAGCGAGGACGCACGTAGCAAGTTTTGTGCCAAGCTCGAGTAAACTTCTCTGGCGTGCAAGCTGCTTGATAGATATCAGCGCTAAATGGCAGCGAGCGTGATAGACGACGTCAGCTTAAAGTGAAGGCAGAGTCTACAAGCCCGGAGTCAGTCACGGAACCGAAGCGAAACGGTGGCTTTCGAGGAACGCTGGGGGAACTTGTAGATCGTCACGACGCGACTCTGCGTTGGCCTATCGACTTCAACTCGAATGCTACGTGAGACTTGTGGGGTGAACCCACTGTCGGGGAGATCCAAGTCGCCCGCTACCAGAGGACAATGTAGGTCAACGATTTCAGGGATCTAACCCACTAGATAAAAGGATAGCGATCTCTATGCTCCGTGTCCCCTCGTTTTGCCAGTTGAGCGTGTCGGAGATAGTCAGTGAGCAGCGTAACTCGCTCACCAGAGCTCACCACCGACGCTGAAAAAGCGAAGATGTTGGAACAAACGGTAGAAGAAAGCGTCGTAACGGTTGCTCGTCTTTTGGAAAGTGCGGCAACGAACGCCATTTCGTGCGCACTGGGCGCCCGCTCCTGTGCGGTCGGCAAGAAACACTTGAAAGGAGCCGCTGAGAAGCAAAAGGAGAGCTTTGCTACGCGCCCGCCACCCGAGGCTTTGGCTCTCTGGTACGTACTAGTAGCTTCGCACCAAAATGACTCCGTCTGCTCACAGGTTGTTTCAATGCAGGGTACCACAATTCCAATCCCCACTTTGTCTGTTCTTGGTGTCTGTCGTGATTGCCTTCCGCATCCAAAGGAAGTCCTCGGTCTAGCTGGAATCTCAACAATCCACAGCTTCACTATGGATCAAGGTGACGCCTTGTCGCTGGAAGGAACGCATTGCCCCAAGGGGAGTATGCTGCTCCCATTGATGACGTCGGTGGCTTCATTGATCGGCTGCTTCTACGTCGTGGGGACTTATTGGCGAGTGTTGGCACTGCGACAACACCCAGCAGGAATCATGTTCGGTATGAGCTTGTATGGCGCGATCTACCAGTTCCTGTACTTGTTGGACCAGGCTTCAGACTCGGTTAAATGCACAGATATGGGTATCATTGTGGACTTCTTCCTCACAGGCCAAGAGACGTACATGCTCATCTTCGCTATAGATCTCCTCTTAGCGTTGAAGAATCCCTTCTCTGCGTCTAAAGGACAGATGACCAAATACCACATCTTCGGTGGCCTATGGAGCTTGATCTGTGCTGTAATATCGCACTTCGACACTCGGTACGCTCTTTTCAGCTTCTGTTGGTTAAGCTCCAGTGGAGATATCCTCAGTCGCACACACGGTGAGCACGACGGAGAAGAAGCTTCCAACGGTACACTCACTGCAGGAGTTTTCTTCGCCTTGTACATCGTCGTGGTGTACTGCACATCGCTCATTGCCATTGTACGGACATGGAATACATTTGTAAAGGGCCTTCCAGATACGTTCCGGACTCGGAAGCGGATCCAGCGACACCTCAAGTACTATGTGGGCTGTTACTTTGGCTACTGGACACTGGTGCTGGCAACCTACGCGGTGTTTAGCTTGCTGCCACACTCGAATTCCGACAGTAAAGGTGGCATGAAATGCCGTGTGTGGCATCTTTTATCGTGTCTATTGCTCGCGAAAGGAATGGTTCATGCACTAATCTGGACCAGGACGTCCAATATCCTTCGCATCATCGAGCAGCTTCGAAGGAATGGGACAGTTAATCTGCCTCCTGAAGACGGCAACTGGGACGACAACATCAACTGGGCGCTTCGACTTGAGATCCTTACAAACACGACCAAAGGGATTTGCCAGAGTGTCGATCGAGCCGAACACCAAGCACGAGCGTCGGCTGAATCGTCTTTAAGGTCGATCTCGGTATCGGACTCTTCGCTGGAAGAGGGAATTGTTGACAGCTCGTCTGGTCAAAGTGACTATTGTGATCGAAAAGAGAGCTACACGCAGATTGAAGAGCTGATCTTGGAGAACCGCAACGACAACCGCTCGCATGGTCCACGGACAGAAGGTGTAGTGTTCAAGGACTTTGCTCCTCATGTTTTTCGTCGACTTCGAGAGGAGGCTAAAGTATCGAGTGCCAGCTATCGAAACTCTTTACAGCAAACCACCAAGGAAAGAGTGAGTGAAGGCAAGAGTGGCGCCTTCTTCTACTTCACGGAAGACCGCAAGTACGTGGTCAAGACGCTCACGAATGAAGAACTCAATTTCTTTCTGAGTATCCTGCCGCAGTACTATACCTACATGAAACGACATCCTGACACGTTCATGACGCGCTTTTTCGGCTGCCACGGACTCACCATGTACGGCAAGACGGTGTTCTTCGTGGTGATGCAGAGCGTGTTTGCTACGTCGCTGCAAATCCACGAGCGCTTCGACTTGAAAGGATCCTGGGTCGGTCGACTGGAAGGTCGAAAACCCACGGGTACGATCGCTACGTGCAAGTTCTGCAACGCTGAGTACACCGTAGGAGGAAGCCACGACCAGCGCTGCAACGTCCGAGGAGAAGGGAATATGAACCACCAGTACGACCAAGTGGGCAAAGATCTCAACTGGAATAGGCACATGGCATTGCCGTATTCCACCGCACGTGCAGTTGCCATTCAACTGACAGCCGACTCGGAATTTCTCTGCAGTATCAACTGTATCGACTACAGTCTTCTCGTGGGTATTCATCACCGCAGCTTTAACGTCTCGCATTATTCGTCCGCCGATAGTTTCGACTTGCCAAAGCTTGTTCGTCATGATAGTAGTTGCAGTATGAGCAGTCAGTTTCGAGTCTCGACACGAAGTGGCCGCAGCAACAGTAGCGACTCTTCCATCTTCAGCAACTCCAGCTTCATTCGCAATCGCAGTAGCAGCGGTGGCAGCCAATTCAGCCGGAATTGCTACTGCTCGTCCAGTAGCAATAACATCAAGAAATCGTTCCACCCCTTTGCACATGGAGGAATGAGTGTGGACGAGGTGCACGGACCGGGACTGTACTATCTTGGCCTCATCGACATTCTCCAGCAATGGAATCTTCGCAAACGTGTCGAACACTTTGTCCGTGTTTACTTATTGATGCAAGATCGACATGGCATCTCGGTGGTGAATCCGCGACAGTACGCGGATCGTTTCCAGCAACGCGTGATCAAGGAACTCATCTACGACGCTGCTGCCTTGCCCTCACGTGACCACCACGACAGTGTATCCTTCACGCAACTACAGATTCAGAACCAGCGCAATGCTCAATTGGTCGAGTCCAACCGTACTTTAAGTACCATGCTGGCGTCCTTGGATGGGAGTGGAGCCACCTTTACCAGCCAACCATCAACATCTACACGGTTAGAATCCTTCACCAACTTCATCATGTCACCAAACGTAGGTGGCAACTCGATGACAAACTCCCCGTGCACACCACCCATAGGCACAAAAACAGGAGTGGTTCGTGCAGTGTCAGCGCGTTCATGGGATAACGCAAGTTGCTGTAGCTCGAGTGGAGTTGGACGACTTTCGGGTGGCTTGGTGATGGAGATCCCTTGCACAGTACCCATGGTGTATCCAACAGCTTTAGACACCCTACCACCCCACCTCCGTCGGTCATTAGCACCGTTGACTCCGTCTCCGCGTACGTCGTCGGAGTTCTCGAAATCGAGCAACCAACGATCAGTCTCTGTCGTGTATACTAGCGGCTCTGAGGCAGCATCCAGTAATAGCAGCAGGCAACCCAGTGACAAAAGCAGTCATAGCAGTAGCAGCAGTGGCACGGTGGTGCACCTGGAAGAAGGTGCGCTACGGGGTCCATCGAGCCCTCTCGACTATCGTATCGTATGTACACCAACGTTTCCTGACAAGGGAGGGGTAAACGCAGCCGCTCTCTCAGCCTAGAAATCATTATGAATACCAATGTGTACGTTTTTGTAGTATTTCGTCTACATTAGCCACTTAGCCTAGCGACGTCGAGATGTACACGTGGTTCCGATCTTGTAATACGTCGCAGATGACGTCCGTGAGGCAGAGCTCTCGCTTACCATCCTTGATGACCTTGGTAGGAACGCCAAACTCCATCCAGCCCTGCGTACCACCGTCTTCATCATACCGAGCAATGGCCACGTGACCCAACCAGATCACTTGCTGCGTACCAAAGCCGCAGTGGATGGGGATGATCTTGTCCCGCACGTGAGCCATAATGGTAATGGCGTCCTCTGCACCGTCATTGGGCGTAACTTCGGCATCCTCTTCCTCATCCAGGCTGGGATTTTCCTCCTCTTCTTGCTGTGAGGCTTCTTCGTCCACAGGCTCCATCTTGATTAAGATCTTCAAAGGACATATTTACACAAGATTTATGTTTTTAACACAAATGTATCAAAATAAAGGTATCAGGTACCAACGTTCTTTTTTATTTTCGTGCAGCTGCCGCCACCAACCTGTCACCAACAGCTATTCTTGCCACGTTCCGGCCACCATCCTAATGCCTAGCTCGTCGAGCTTCCTACGGCGTTGGCGGCGGCTATTGGGCTCCGAGCCAGCTCTAACGAGTGTGGTGACGTGTCTCACGTCGCGCGATGCTGTGTGTGTGCTGGTGTTTGCACTGGACGCGCAGTATGAGGCGTTGGTGCGCTTCCTGTACGCACACGAGCGTCTGCTGTCCTTGGGCGACGCGTCGCGTCGCTTCAAGAGCGTTCTACACTGTGCTGCGGCGCACGGCTGCGCAGAGGTAGTGCAACGGCTTCTTCGCTTCCGACTGAGTCATAGCACGCTGTTAAGCGTAGAGAAACCAGCGAGAGATGTCATCTGGAAGCCTGAGGACGCCTCTGATAGGGCCAAAGCGCTAGCCTGGAGCTCACGCAACGTCCCGTACGAATTTCCAGCCGAGGTCATGTACGAGGCCTCGAGACAGGGAAACCTAGAGGTGGTGCAGTGGCTGGACTGCTGCTGCAAATACGAGAGAGACAGAGCCATGGAGTACGCTGCCTCAGCCGGACGCCTCGAAGTCGTCATGTGGCTGTTCGACCAGGAGAAAAAACAGGAGAAACAGGACACAGACGTGGTCATCTACATGGTTCAACCACTCGAGGCCAAGCTGCAAGTGCTCAATTGGGTGACCGTGATGCCGAAGCGGAAATGCTTTCGAGAGGTCTTCGCCTCTAGGACAGGACTACTGGCCGATGCCTACGACCAAAGAGATCCGTTGCTGTCTTGGGAGGATCCTGAAGCACTCGGTACTTCCCTTGGACGACGAAAGTACAGAGCAATCGACACAGCAGCAGCACAGGGAGACTTGGCCATGGTCAAGAAGCTCCACGAGGACGGAAGATGGCCGTGTACCAGTCTCGCAATGGACATGGCAGCAGCAAACGGACACTTGGACGTGGTCAAGTTCCTGCATGAAAACCGACGCGAAGGAGGCACAGCTGTGGGTATGTGCAGTGCTGCAGGCAACGGACACTTGGAGATAGTGCAGTGGCTACACCAGAACCGCAGCAGCGACGGATGCCGCTCGTTGGTGCTGGATCTGGCGGCCACTAATGGGCATGTGGACGTGCTGCGATGGCTCGTGCCTCGCTTTCCTCGGTTTTCCTGCTCGCCTGCGTTCATGCCCAGTGTGGCAGCGCAGGGAAACATCAAGACGCTTCAATATCTGCATAAAGACATGAGGATGTCAGTGGACCAGCGTACACTGGAAGCTGCTATTGGATCGGGTCATTTCGAACTTGTCAGATACATTACAGATCGGATTCCAGTAGAACAGAAGCATACGTTGTCCCCCACGGCGGCTGAGAAGGCAGCGGCTAGCGGTAACGTCGACGTTTTAGCCTTCGTCGTCGAGCGACTTGGACTGTGGTCACCTCAAGTGTTGATTGCTGCAGCTCCTACTGGGAATGTTGAGATGGCAGAATGGATTGAGAAGCGAACGGATAGTCCTGTCGAAGAAGAAGAGGAGGAGGTTGTGCTAGTACGAGAGCGTCGAGACCGTGCTGCCACCTCCAACGCCATCGAGTCAATGGTTTCTGATTTGTCTGCTGCGTCGTTCAAGCGGCGATCGTCGTACGATAATCTCAGCTCGGCTGAGTGTGCACGGCCACTGAATGTCGTGGATGGAAGCACACTGTATCGCTGTGCGTCTCTTGGTCACTTTGACATGATCGAGTGGTTGCTTCAGAAGAAGTTAGCGTCTCCAAGCTTCGCGCTATCGATGAAGGAGCGCGAGATTGTTCTACGCTCTGTTGTTGGACGAGGAACACCCGACGAGGAAGCGCTGGAGATCGTCGCTCTCAGCAGTGATACAAACGGTGCTACTACACCAACTGAGCCTGCTGTCACTACACCTACCAACGGTAGTGAGCTGGGACCTGCAATCAATACGGGTGCCAATCGCATTGCCGGGGTCCGAACAACTACTGCCGGTAAACGCCCTGGCTTCGACCCATTTGCGTGGGCCCTTCCAGCCAAGACGAGTCCATATTGGCAGACCAAGTTCGTACGTCTCGCGGTCAAGTACTGTCCTGAGTCAGCATTAAATCTCGAGTGGATGCCGCTCTGGGCTGCGCAGCGTGGAGATCTGTTCGTGTTGAAACAACTGTACAGTGTTAAGCACCCGCAGTTATTCACACAACAGACTTTCACTGCCATCATGCGGTACACCAAGGCTGGAGATGCTCTTCAATGGTTCCAGACACACAGCTCGACGCTGATGGGCGATTCGTCTATTGTAGAGTGGGGTGTCAAGTACAGACAGTTCGCGTACCTCACGTACGTCTTCCTCAAGTTCCAACCGGTACGCACTGAGGAGCGTTTCCGGCAACATGGAGTGGAGTACGCACTTCACGTGGCGTGTGCTATGGGCCACTTGGACGTCGTGACTTGGATCTGTGGCAACTGCGAGATTTTCCTCAACGTACCGGCTGCAGAACTGCACGCTAAACTAGGCAGACTCTCGATCTGGAACGACGCATTGATTGCAGCGGCGCGTTGGGGACAGATCGGGATACTGACGTGGCTGCACGAGAAGTTCACGTTCTTCCGTAAAGTTCCAGATAGTTCGCGCAAGAGGAAGCTTATCCAGACGATGGCGGATGCTGCTGCTGGTTACGGTCAAATCCGTGTGCTACGTTGGCTCCAAGTTACGGTGGTTCCCCAAATTACAGCCAAGATGGAGAAGGAGTCGGAGACTGCCACTGATCCAGTCGTGGTGGAGACCAGCTTCGTGTCTACTGAAGGACTGCTACAGGCTATGGTGAATCGCCATGTTGACGTAGTGCAGTGGGTTTGCGCTGTGGACATTGATCTCGTCAGTCGACAGACTGCACAAAGGCGCGCGGAACTCGCGACCTTCCTCCGGGAGGAGGCCGACGGATTCGTTCCGTCCAAGTTAGGATTCGTCTTCCCGCCACTGTGAAGCACTGGGGCGAGTTTTGACGTGTTTTCTGCTGAAATGCAGATACACTACAACGCTTTACAGAGCGTTATTCATGTACAATCAATACATTTGTTCGAGAGAGGGCCTGTCTTCAGGTGTACGTGTATCCTAATAGGATTCTTATCTATGATGGCGCAGACTACGGTGGTTCCATTAAAATTGCAGCGCCATCCGCCTTTACTGAGACTATCGCACGACGCGAAAAGCGCGACTCATACTGGCGACTCATCTTGCGCCAGTTTCTCGCAGAGTTGGAGGGCTTATCCACCATGTTGAAGTGAGCGTGCACTTGAGCTGTTGTTCTACAACTTAGAGGAATTCTCTCTGTATCTTGATGCAGATCAAGCACCTTCTTCCGCGCGAGAGAGCATTGCGACCTCTTTCGGCACGCGTCTAGCCCTAGAATTATAACGTTACGTCCTTTGAAGCGCAAACTCGGCGGATTCCGAGCAGCGTTGGCTCCATCCTCAAGGCTTCTGCGTATCCAGAGTTCGGAGAGAATCACGGTCTCCGTACTGATCGATCTTCTGAGAATGCAAGCACTTGAATACATGAAGTTAAGTGAAGTTCTTCTGTCGCTGACTCGATGTGACTGAGTCAGAATCCTTTCGCTCGCACGTGCGATAGACTGGGCCGCATCTCGCATTCGTGTGGGCAGCGGAGCCCGCCACCGAAGGATTCAACGCTCCTTTGCAGTGAGACTATTACTCTCTGGCGACTTGCACCACATGTGATGAGATAAAGGGCCACAGTCTGTCTGAAAAAAAATGTTAAGGCTGCACTGCACCAGTGGTCCCTCCACTCGAGGCTTCGCTTGTGTTCCCTCACAATCGGGCAGCCTCTTCTAGACAAGCCAAGCAGGACCCGCGTCCGCTGTACGTCTCACTTTTAATTTGGTGCTAAAGCTAACAATAGCGATCTTCCAGCAAGTTGACCGTCGTCTCCCGGTCAAATCTTCACTTCAGAAACAAATAGAAACGCAAACTTACCACGTACCTGTCGATCACCGAAGTGCAAGCATCTATCATGCCTTTCAAGAGTCTGCGTCGTAGCCCCACACTATCGACCAGCTACGCGTGCACGGCTGCCTCGTCACCCCGAGACCCGTCACGGAAGGTGCTGGTCGAGGATGAGGAGCTCATTTTCCGAGTACACAATGCCAACTCGGCGGTGGCGCTCAAGCGTGCGCTTACAGACCCGTCGGACTCTTGGGACTCCGTTAAACACACGCCGTGCATTCGTCTTGGCTCTCGCTCTGAAGACGAAAGCTTTGAACTCTTGTCTCGTGCAAAAGGTGAGGGCTACGAGGTGCTGACGGTGGGCAGCATTGCGTGCAGTCCTCATGAACTGGCGTCATTGCTGTGTGCAAGGGACGAGAGCGAATACAATGCCGCCATGAAGGGGCTATACGGCAACCAGTTCATCTATGGCTCTGTGGTGCAAACGCTGGACGGAAGACAGTCACAAGGTGTGCTACCAGATAGTCACCAACTGGCAGTAAGGACGGGCTGCTTTGCACGATCAAGGATGTTGGCACGCAACGAGCAGTGGTGTTTCCTTGAGTATTTCCAGCCCACGACTGATTCTCTAACAAACTCAATGTCTGCCCCTGATACATCGCAAGGCTTTTCAGTGTCTCTACTCTCATTATCGGAGCAAGAGTTAGCTGCTGGTAAAGCCGTGGGAGGCCGCGTTGATCAACTGGACGGTGTGACGGCTTTACTTGTCGTTGATACTGTGCCGGCTGTCTCCAAGGATCGCAGTGATGGCAAAGGAACCAAGTTGCGTGTGATGTTCCACGCTCTTTACAAATGGAAGGAAGCGCCTGTACCCGGTCATGCTAGTGATAAGATGGCTCGTAGTAGACTCCTCGCCTTGGCAGGAGGAATCCCTCGTCTTCCAGCGGTGATACGTCGTCGACGACTTGGCACTCAAGTGTTCGCACAGCAGTCAGTTAATGTGCCTATGCCCAAGATCGAAGCTCAGAACTCGCGCTGCATCTCGTGTACTAAAGGAATCCGTCTCAGTTCATTCATACGAGCTGCTCGTCGGTGTCAACTCTGTGCATACAACGTGTGCACGGCGTGTTGGTCCCGTGAGAGCGTGGAAACGAACAACGGCCACGTCACAGCCATGGGCGTCTGCATGCGTTGTCTGGAATGGGTTGATCGCTGTGACTTCTCTCACGTTCAGCGTGGTCGTCGTGGCCCGGTAGAGATCTTCGAAGATTCGGAGTCCTCCCAGTCGCTGGGGCAAAGTCTACGCGAAGAACTGGCAGTCGAGACGACGAGAAATGCTGCTGTGTCACTGATCAGAATGCTGCTTAATCCCTCGGAGACTTCTAGTGAAAGTACGTACAGCGACGAGAGTACTGACAATGAGCAGTACATGTCAGCTGTGGAGGAGTATTTCGATCGACGTACTCGCGAGGCTCCAGCGGTGAAAGACTGTGTGCTATCTAATGCTCAGCAACGCAACTATCCACTGCATCCGATGGACAACGCATCGCCGTCTGCGCCTGTTCCGGAGAACGAAGTAGCTCGACTTGAGAGTATTGAAAAACTCGGCCTTATGGATCTGAAGGAGCCGATGCCCGAACTGGATATTATCTGCTCGTTCCTGAGCAAGGAACTGGGGTTCTTCTGCACTATGATCACGATCGTTGGTGAGACGCATCAGTTGGTTCTGAGCTGCACCATTCGCGACTTCGTGCACGCCATGCTGCCTCGTGAACACACTTTCTGCCAGCATTTACTCATGGGTGAGGCACCGTTCATCATCCGCCACCCAGAGGCAGACGTCCGCTTCTACAATCTCAACCCCGTTACACGCCAAGGTGTTAAATACTACTGCGGCATCCCGATCGTGGGTCCGGATGGCATCATGGTGGGCTCCATTTGCTGTGTGCACAGTGAAGCGATGGATATCACACGGTCACAGTACGACACGCTGGTTCGGTTCGGAGAGATTGCTTCCAAGGTCATCCGAGTCAAGGCTGAGGCGAAGCTGCAGAGCCAGTAAGATATGTAGGAATTGAAACAGCGAAACGATGCATTACTTAGTATTTATTCGTATCAATACATAGCTTTGATGATCTAGCAGAGAACTACCGATCGATTCTTCGTGGTCGTGAATAAAATGCTCCTGGACTCCGAGGCTGCTGCCATCGAGCTCGAGCACGAAGATAATTAACTTTCGTTGATACGGTCGAAGAATATTTCCGTCTGTGCTCTGAGATGGCAAAACCTGTGTGCTTGAAAGCGTCTAGTAGCGAATTTACCCGTTGAATCCGGTGGATAGCTCGTCGCCAAGAAGCGGCTAGACTGCAGTGCATCGACAAACGTGGTCTTATCAATCTGAACGAGCTAATGCTCGAGTTGGATGTTATCTCCTCGTTTACTGTGTGATGGTGAAGATCGTCGCCAAGACGCATCCATTGATATTGAGCCCCACGACACCAGGGTTTTGCAAACTTTTATTCCTCGTGATCTTTCTGTCAGCACATTCTCCGTTTACCATTCATATGTATCATGCTGCTTTCCATGAGGTCGCCGCAGCAACTTTCTGCCAAATGTTTATTACTTCTCACTTTTGCCAACTATAACAAAGGTGGGTTAGCTCAGCCTGTGCTGTGCGAAAGCACTTGTTGTAAACGCAAGTTTACACCCTTTGAGGTCAGCCAAGCCGCCCTGTCCGCAATACCAAGTCGGGTGCGCGTGGAGGAATCCGTCCGACTCAAGCCGAAGCGCGTGGAACTTAGTTCACTGGCAATCACTGACTGGAACCAGTCCGGTTGTCATCAGCGGTGACTAATTCTCTGTCGACGATAAGAATTGAAGGCGAGACAATTCACCTTACTGAGTCAACGAAGAATATCGACGACGTTCGTGGCGAGTCGACAACCACAATCAAGGGACAACATGTCCGTTGTAATGCTGCGACTCCGATTTCGGCTCGATTCCGGGTTCACGATCTACTGGATCCCTGCTGATATCGTGCAGCGCAGCTCAATGTTCTCGCAAAAAATTATCAGCGACATGTGCTCCCTTGCGATGGCCGCATCGCAAGACGCAACTAGCGAAGTACTCTCGTGATGACAACGACCGACATTCGGAGGGGTACTACGCTTTACGAGTAGGACGTTGTGACCCATGCAAACATGTTGGGTAATAGTGCAACGATTCAATAGTTTGGTAGTAGCTTGACATTTTAACCCTATAACGTGTATTGTTGCACACAACGGCCAGCGTACCGCCCAACACGAGTTAATGTGGGGCTGCCTTCAAGGCAGTGCCTTGTCTTGGCCGAAGAGACTTCATTGGCATAGAAAACCTCGTGCTCGAGTACATGGACACGGATTCATAATATTGTAGTAAATAAATCGAAATCACAAAATGATTAACAAAATCTTTAATAACTTCAACTAGACTCTTACAAACTTGCATAAAAAAACACACAGTTTGCTGGTTAAACTCTGAGCTTCGCAACATACAATCGCTAAATGAAAAAATACAGTTTGCAAGGTGGGACCGTGCTGACCACTATCTTGGATTCATTCCGTTTTAGTAGTTCTCATGCTCTTCAATTCGCTCCAACAGCGCAAGAAGGGTGCAATGCTGGCCACTAGCGTCGACGCGTGCGTGCTCTTCACTGTATTCTGAGCTGCTCGCTGGCCGCACATCGACCGACGACCGTAAGGCTGCGTCAGTCCAGTGCAATCAAAAAGTCTCTACAGTACTCGTCCAACACGTCGCAACCACATCTCTTTCTGCTTGTGCTTGAGCTCAAACGCTACATGGAAACGCACAACTCAATTCGCCGACACCACCAAGTCCCTCGCTTCGTCCACTCGTATCTCCAATGCCTCACTTATCGTTTCTGTCCTGCCGTAAGGAGAACAATGACCGTAACGGTGATCGTGAAGTCCTGGGTGACCTTGGGGAGTCGTGTTGGCACCCGAATATGATGGAGCCGTCTCGACGTCGACCTCATCTGACGAGCTCGATGCGGACGGTTCCAGCGGACAAACCGTCGCCGGCAGTGTCGCTGGAGGGCTTCGAGTCCGATGGACATGTGCCGTTGTCACGCAAAGTGTGCGTTTCGGACGCTGAATTGATCCACCGCGCTTGTACCGCTAGCCAGGAGAGTCGAAGGGGGAGACTGCTCCGCGTACCTTCGGTCATGTGGGACTGTAAAGAGATTTCGGGCTTCGCATTGCTCTCCCGAAGGATGGGAACTGGCGGTGAAGACTTTGAAGTGCTCACTACTGGAGAAGTGGCCTGCGAACCTTATGAGCTTGAGCCATTGCTGCGTCCGTTGACGGAAAGTGAATACAACGCGGTTGCTCGTGATTTCCTTGGAGACCAGTTCATCTACGGCTCCATCGTCCACGAGGTTCAACGGCGAGCCTTTGATAAGACTGACGATAGTGAAGATAAAGGCAAAGATAGCGAAGATTTCACCTTGTACGCCGAGGATCACGTGGCAGTACGCACGGCCTGCTTTGCCAGATCACGTAGGTTCTCACGGAATGAAGAGTGGTGCTATCTCGAGCATTTTCGGCCTCGTTCGGTAGCCCCCGCCACTTCTTTCACGACCACCGGCTCGTCAGATTCTTCGACTTCGTCTGTAAATATTGACGAACCGACTGGTTTTTCTATTGTCATGACTTCTATGCCTGAAAGCGAATTGACCGCCGGGAAGATGAAGAAAGAGCGCGTGACTCAACTACATGGCATCACTGCAACGTATCTAGTCGAACCTCTGGCCCAAACTGTAGGCCATCGAGGTCCTCGGGTTCGTGTTAGCTTCCACGCCACATTTACTGCCACGAAAAACATGCCGGAGGGATACGCTGACTCTCAAACCGTGCGTTCACGACTGATGTCCCTGGCCAGGAGCCTTCATCAGCTTCCTGATCTGGTGCAACAGCGACAACAACAAGCTAGCCAATACAGCCTTCGATGCAGCTATAGCAACCCCTCCGGCCAAGAATATCGTGATACTCAAGAGGCAAGTAACTCGCGATGCGTGGCATGCACTAAACGCCTTCGGATGAAGCTGCTGGACACTCCTACGCGGAGGTCAAAGCGCTGTCAGATTTGCATGTACCGAGCGTGTGCCTCGTGTTGGTCGAAGGAGAGTGTAGAAACCTTTACTGGCCACTCGACGAGTATGGTCGTCTGTCGTCGTTGCCACGAGAACTTCGGTAGTAGCGACTATTCCCACATTCAACTCACATAAATAGTAGCACTAGGAACTCGACAGCAGCAGTGTTTTGACATTTTTGTTTTTACATTTTTACATTTCCATGTAAAAACCGCTTTTTACAGCATTTAAAACACTTTAACACAGACTTTTTTACATTGTTGACGTAAAAAAGATCTACTTGAAGTATAAAACTCAGCTGGAGCCGACATGCCGTCATTCCTACACTTATCGAGTTCCCTGTCAAAAGCTGGGAGCTCGTGTCGCTCATGGAGTTGCTGCCCGACCATCAAAGCGATCTTGCAGAAGCCCCCAAGCGGGGTCTACCTCCAAGTTCTCTCAGCTCGAACTTCTACAGACTAAACGAGAAATGTAACAAGACCATGTGGTGGACAATATGCAAGTACTGCTACGTTGCCCATGTAAATGACAAGGCCAGAGTCCCATTTCCTGTCAGCATTCACGGCCGAAAAGCTTCCTGGGAGAAGCATCTGTCTGATTGCAGTTACTACGTGCAAGCCACCGGCAAGTTGCTGAATAAGGAGAGCGACACCAGCGAGTACGAGGTCAGCCGGTCTAACAAGCTGCAGTGTGCATCACCACCTGAATTTACTTCAGCAGAACAGCGGATGTTCTGGCGACTCTTACTGGAGTTCCAGGCGGAAGCGATGCTACCGGACTCTTTTGTGGAGTTAATGTCGTTCAAGCGATTGCTTACATTTCTGAGCGCTCGATGTGGAGCTACTGGCGCCGTTCCAAGTCGCCAAGTTTTAGGCGGGCGGGTTCTTAACGAGTATGCTGACCTGCATTCAACTGAGCAGCGTAATCACGTTATGGAAATTCAGAATCGAAGTGGTGCCAGAGTTAATTTTTTGTCGGATGTGTGGGAAAATATTGCAAAGCAGCATGTATTAGGCTGCCAAGTTGCTTTGTTTGGTCGAATGATGACACATGGGTTGGTGCCTACCGGTTCTCGTCACGATGGGCTAGCAATTGCCCAACAAATGGAAGATGTCATGGAAGAGTTGATTGCGTCTCAGTGGAATGTGGGCTCAGCCGTGACCGATAATGCTGGTCAATGCCGCAGAGCGCGAGGTATCTTAGCACTCAGATATCCCAATATTGTGTTTTTATTTTGCTTTGGCCACTACGTGAATAACCTCGTTAAAGCAGTTCTCAAAACTGTTTTTAAGCAGGTATCAGAAGCTGCTGCTGGTGCTGCGAGCTTTCTGAATACGTCTACCTCTAAATGGCTGACCCGAGCCATTGAGGCCATGGAGAATCGCTACGGAGACAGTTTTGCAGTTTTTACGTTGTGTGAAACGCGCTGGAACTCAATGCAGGCGTGCTTTGCGTCACTCCTACGCGCGCGCGGAGCTCTGGAAGACTTGGTTTTTAAGTACAGGAACGACAGCGATCTCCCTTCTAAACTACGGATTTTGGCTGACAGTGAATTCTGGAACAAGTTGGAGAGCGCCGAGAAGGTTGTGCGACCTTTATGTACTGCATCGTTCCGCTTACAAAGAGATGAGAATACAGTCGCGGATGTTGTTCGCTCATACATGGACGTGTACATTGGTTTCGCTGCCACAGAGTGGAGTCATGTTCTTGTGGAATGTGTTGAGACTCGATGGAACGCGTGTGAGCAGCCATTGTTTATGTTAGGATATTTTCTCCACCCTCGATACGTATCCGAAGCAAGAAAGTTGCCTTCAACTGTCCTTACCCAGCTGGATGATATCTGTCAATTTGCGCAATACTACTACCGACGATTTATCGGAGACGATGACAGCACCTTGCGTGGTGACGTGTTCGATTGGATAGAGGGGAGCTATACAACAAGCCGAGTGACAGACTTCAGCTCGGACTTGGTTGTAAAATTCTGGCAGTACGAAAGGAAGTCGAAGCCTAGCAGCAAGCTTCCGCTCTTGGCGCTCACCATTCTGGCGATAGCAGTAAACACAGCGACCTGCGAACGCCTCTTTAGTGAGCTTGCTCTCATACACACGCCAAAGAGAAATCAAATGGCGACTGAGAAGACCCTGAAGCATCAGGTCATGCGTCAGTATGTTCGCGAAAAGAATCGGAGTGAAAAGTCGGCACCTACCTCATCTAAAAAGCTGCTTCGGACCATTGATCCACGTGAACGACCGCGACTGGCAACTCCTCAACCCTCAGCACAATCTACTCCGGTCCAGGTCGCAGCCTCCATAACAGGTACACCAGTTCCTCAGGCTTGCACTAATACCCCCGGTCACCTCCACCACGAAGCTGCAACTGCTTCGCCGGCTTTACAACGAACGTTGTTTCCTGCTGAAAGAGAAGGTGGCTCGAGTTTAGTTCGCAGCTCTGCTACACCAAGGTGTACCGCAACACCTGGACGTACACCGAGTGGAGGATCGATTGTCTGCGATGTTCCCAGTCAGAATGTTCCACCAGTTCGCTCTCCAAATGACGGTACAAATGCTCACCTTTCGACTCCTGTCACAAACTCCGGTCCTTCGCTGACAACCGAAATGACCGCAGTCAGCCTTAGTGGAAGCCTGTTAGAAGAATATCTTGATCATTTTGACTGGGAAGAGTTTGGCGATGACGGAGACGAAGAGACGATTGGAGTGTGGGGCAGTATTCTCAATACGTCTAGAATCACAAGTCATGAAGGTGATGATGACGCAGATGAAAGAAGTTTTGGAACTTACAATGGTGGTGACCTAGATGGTGATGAAGACGAAAGTGCCAATCAAGGCAACCCTGGATGCAGTCGCGTCGGCACGTCGCGGTTCACAACAAAGCGCATAGGCACTTACGAGGACCTAATTCCTGCTGCTGACAGACGGCCATATCCCGAGACGAATGACCCAGCATTTCCACAAGAAAAGAAATTGACGGGGATCCGGGCTCGAAAAACATCGCTGGCCTCGCTTGTCGCTAAGTAGGTGCAGAAAACAACAAATCTTGAAGTGAAAATGAAGTTGTGCTTTCACCAAACCTCTTTAAACTGTATTTCAGCTGCTATTGGTAACGTCACCTTGTGTAGAACACTGCTTCTCATGGCTAAAGAGCCAAAACAGGGTGTAATATAACAGCAAACACAGCTTCGTCAGCGTACTCGTTAGCTAGACCATTAAATCGCTCTCACCGAGTTGGACACCGGGCCTACCCGTGTGTCCAGCAAGACGTTGGCGTTAAACAGGAATGAAGCCATCGCTCGTGTTTACTTGAGCTACGTGCTCTAGCTCTGGAGATTCTCAATGACCGTTGTAGGCTCGTGGGTCATGAATGCCTGCAACATAG